>NW_020174693.1:0-24518 GCF_003031525.2 Neophocaena asiaeorientalis asiaeorientalis
GGGAATAGACTGGGGTCCCATTTGATGGCATCTGCATGTAGCTCCCTGGGATGCAAGTTGCAACTCCTGCAGAGCTTCCTGCTGGGGCCAAACATGGACCTGATGACATCCCTCTCCATCTTATGCTCTCACTGTTTATACAGGGAATACTTCTTCAGAAGCTGAGCTCTCATCTCATCTCTTCCAAGAGGAGTTCCACCTGAGGCTGCTGTTTCGCTTTATCCAAGAACTCACAGGGCTAATAAAATCCTCAAAGGGAATTAGCTCCTGGCTAGGCTTTCCTCTTTTTCAAATGTTTCTTTGCTGCTTGATCTTTTTAAAGATTTAACTACCTCTCTCACAGAGGTTCTGCTGTCATGGGAACAAGTTCCCAGAAGGTCAGCAATGAAGCTTTTTGGTAGGTGTCTCTAATCTATGTCTACCAAATTCCCAAAGTGGCCGTGGCCTTTAGGCTGCTTCCAGGCACACACCCTTTTGCAGTCAGGGCCCATGTGCCCCACACAGAGATCCAGACATAGCATTTCTTTAAAGGGAGTTTAGAATGTCTCTTGTTCGTGCCAGGGAAAATGAGGAATAAATTTCACTGACTAGAGATTCCCCTAATCTTATTGGGAAATGGAAGGTATCATAATTGAGGAGGAGTGGAAACATTCATTGGTTTAATATTTCCAAAATATTGTCTCTGTTACATTATTATTAGATGTGGCATTTAAGAAAGTTTATCATGGCACTAAACTCGAGGTGAGGTGAGCTGAGCGTGAAGACAGCCTGGAAGCAGGTCATATACTCTGTGCTTACCTCCAGGAAACCATTTAATTAGAGTATGATATGCTGCCCCGTAAGAAAGTTCTAGAAAATTCAATATAATTTGTAATTTCTCTGGGGAAAATCATCAGAATATAATTTTTTTTTTACTGAGAGTGCACCTGAAGTATTATCTTTATGTATAAAAGATTAAATTTTTTTCTCTAAACACAAATTTCTGGCAGCACTCTATTAATCATCATAAACTTTCTCCCAGAGTTCAAAAATCTTTTTAGAAAGAGGGGAGAAAATGAATATTTTCCCTCTGTAGACTGTAAATGAACTTTTGGTGTAAGTCATGTGGCTCTATATCGAATAACCAGGCAGTTTATTAATTCTCAGGGGTATTTAGCTCAAAGCATTTTTATGTGCATTGTAATTTGCCTTGAAGACTCAGTAGTGGTGTTGTACTGTTCTTTTTTCTATTTCCAGAGCTGAAACTTCAGATACTTGTTCTTTTCTATTAACTTTGCATTGTTTCATTATATTTACCCTTAATATTTCAAGATTTTCTTCACAGTAGAAAGGATAGGCAGTACATTATAATATCTAACCCAGTGTGACTTGTACACTTATGCTGAAGATCTATTTAGTTCTCATCACTCCCTCTCCTCCTTTGGTGCCTACATTAATCTTTTGGTTCTTTGCTTTACTGCTTGACTGGATGACTTCTCTTTATCCTTTCAGTCCCTGAATGTTGATATTCACCACAATTGTATACCATGGATTCAACTATTTTCTACCTAAATATTTTTCCTGAGCTACAGATCCATTTAAAACTACTTATTGTATCAACATCTTGGTCTGAATGCATCAGAAGTGCCTCATGTTGCAACATATCCAAATGTGAAAGTTCTTATATTTTCCTCTAAATTGCCTTGAAGCATCGTCATCCACCCTTAAGAAGCTGGAACATTTAGCATTTTCTGTGATCTGCTCTTTTCATTGCCATTGCACTAATTTAGGACTCATTTTCTCTTTACTGAGGTCACAAATAAAGTTAGAAAAGATCTTATTATAATACACAAGTTTGATTCACTAAAATAAAAAAATAAAGACTGAACACTATAAAAAGGTTAGAGATGACATATTATACATCTTAATGAGCAATGATGAGCATTGTAAAATTATTCCATTTGTAATCACTTGATCATTAGAAACATCTTAGACTTTCTATTTCCCTCAGTTTCAGTGTCATGGCTGTACATTGATTTGCTTTTTCATAGATATATTCATACTGAGAGGTCTTTTTCAGTATGTGCTCCTGTGTCAGATTCTGATGTTATGACATGTGATTATTGACTTCTTCCACCTCAGTGTCAATGTGATCCTCGTGAAATGATCTTACAGTATATTGGAAGCATACTCTATGTATGTACCAGCAATCTCTCTTCTTATAATACAAAAGGTAGTAAGATCTGATGCAATAGCTTCTTTACCTGCTCTGCTTTTGTTTTATCTCCTTTTTGTATTGCTAGGTAAAATATCTAGGTAGAAAAATCTAGATATCCTTTTTGTATTGCTGTCCCTTGCTCCCACTTTTTCTAATTATTCTCATCAGTAAAAACTTAGAGTACAATCAACATCCTTTTAGTAGCAAAAAGGATATACATAATACATTTTAATACAATGGATTTTTACATAAAAGGATTTGAATTTGGGAATGCATTACTGTATTTCATAGGGCTTTGTGTTGTTAACCCAATTGTCATATGCTTATGCTCATGACATTATAAAATTAAGGTGCTGGTAGCCTTTTCTGGATAAATTGTTAAATGCCTAATTCTTCCGTCTATTCTTTCTGTTGCCTTCCTTTTCTGCCTGCCTTTTTAAATTGTTTCTTCTGGCAGGTGCATATTTTCCAAAATGAACACTGTTGTGAAAAAAAAAAAGTCTCTGGGTTCTTTAAGAGCAGAAGGATGCACTTCATTTTAGTTTCTTCAGAGAAGGGGATCTCAAGAGGTCAGTGCAAACATTGCCAGGTACATCTTAAATAGTCATATGAGGGAGCAGATGTGCGCCAATGTTGCCCTGAAGAAAAGGTATTAGTGACGTATACCTGGATCTATGTCTGTACTTTGTTTCCTCAACTAAAGTTAAAATACCTGGGATCCCACAATATTTTTGTTGTCTATCCTACCACATGGGGATATAGTATTGTGAAAGGAGATTCATAAGTATTTGTTGATCCATGATCTAACCCTGCCTGGGTGTTTATACAATGCCATGTATGCAGAAGAAACAATTTGGCATTAACTGGGAAAAAAAGCCCAGCATTTATTTGTTGCTTATCTATGATTTACATAATTTTCCAATTTTACTTCACAGTCATTTATTCATGAATAAATGGAGTAATTCTAATGGGGATAAAACAGGACTGATCATAAAATAATGTTAATAATTTATTGGAAATCTAAAGAAGCTAGGTATAATATGTTTCAAATCAGTACCATTCATTATCTTTTAGCCACTGTATTATGTACAGCACCTAGCCCACTGAGAATAGTAAATGTTTATAATTAATTATAGTAATTCCCCTTTCCCATTTTATTCTCAAGGTCTACTTTGAGAAAAGAAATGGCAGTTTATATACTTCCATTTATATTTGTTGTGTTTCTTTAGGTTTTTCGTTACTTAGCTCCGATACCAAGAATCAGTTGTTTTGTTTCCTTCTTACAATAAAACAAAAACAAAAAAACCTCTTACATTTTGGTTTCAGTGATTAACTTTGGTGTTCCCAGAGTAATGTAATGTATATATAACAAAAGAATTAATGGTATAATCTTCTGGGAGTATACCTATATGTGCTGTGTCTCTTCCTCCATCTTTAAGTCTTAGAGCACTTGGTTCCTGACAAAGCACTATATTTGGTAGTGCCACAAGAAGCATTTCTCATTTCTGGAACTAGATGCATTCCTGCAAAGCCTTATGTAAAAGTATATGTTAAATATAATAAAGGGGGCTAAATATTTCAGGAAAATGCGGAGTGAAATATTTTGTGAAATACAGCCATCTTCACTTTTATGAAAATAAATAGCAAACATTAATTTTGGTGCCTGATACTTTATTTCTTGTTGTTGTATTGACATGTAGTTTATTTATAATGAAATTCATCTATTATACTTATACAATTTGTTGAGTTTTGACAAGGGTGTACTATATTGAAACTACCACCACAATCAGGATATAGATTTCCATTATCTGAAAAAGTTCCCTTATGTAAATTTGCAGTCAGTCCCGTCCATACCCAGGCCCCAAGCATTCTTTGATCTGTTTGCTTACTCTATAGTTATGCATTTTCTAGATGTTCATATTAATACAGTCAAGTAGTGTGCATTCTCTTGTTTCTTGGCTTTATTCACTCAGCATGTTTTTGAAATTCATCTGTGTATCAGTTGTTTGTTCTTTTTATTGCTGAGTAGCATTGCTTTTTATGGATATAGCAAAATTTGTTTTTGTGTGGACGTAAGTTTTCAACTCCTTAGGTAAATACCAAGGAGCATGATTGCTGGATTATGTGGTAAGGATATATTTAATTTTATAAGAAACCATCCAGTTGTCTTCCAAAGTATCTGTACCATTTTGCATTCCCACCAGCAATGAATGAGAATTCCTGTTGTTTCACATTTTCCCCAGCATTTGATATCATCAGTCTTCTGGATTTTGGCCATTATAGTTGGTGTGTAGTGGTATGTCATTTTTAATTTTAATAAAGTCAGCTTATCAATTCTTTTTTTCATGGATTATGCCTTTGGTGTTGTTTCTAAACAGTCACCACCAAACCTAAGGTCATCTAGATTCTCTCCTATGTTATCTTCAAGGAATTTTATAGTTTTGCACGTTATATTTAAGTCTATGATCTTTTTTTTTTTTTTGATGTGGACCATTTTTAAAGTCTTTATTGAATTTGTTACAATATTGCTTCTGTTTTTTGTTTTTTGGTTTTTTGGCCATGAGGCTTGTGGGATCTTAGCTCCCCAACCAGGGATCAAAGCTACACCCCTTGCATTGGAAGGCGAAGTCTTAACCACTGGACCGCCAGGGAAGTCCCATGTGATGTATTTTGAGTTAATTTTTGTGACAAGTGTAAAGTCTGTGTCTAGATTCTTTTTTTGTTGTTGTTCATTTGTTTCAGCACCATTTGTGAAGAGACTATCTTTGACCCGTTATATTGCCTTTGCTCCTTTGTCAAGGATCGGTCAACTATATTTATGTGGGTCTATTTCTGGACTCTCTGTTCTGTTACATTGATTTGTTTGTCTGTTCTTTCACCAATGCCATCCTGTCTTGATTACTGTAGATTTATAATAATAATTCTTAATTGCTAATGTAAATGGTATTATGTTTTTAATTTCGAACTCCACTGTTCATTGCTGGTATGTTAGGAAAGCAATTAATTTTTGTATATTAACTTTGTAGCTTGCAACCTTGCTGTAACCACTTAGTTCCAGGAGTATTTGGTTGATTCTCTTGGACTTTCTACATAGGCAGTCATGTCATCTGCAAATAAAATTTTAATTCTTCCTTCCCAATCTATATACGTTTCATTTCCTTTTCTCTCCCAGTGGCATTAGGAAGGATTCCAGTACAATGAAAAGTGGGGTATGAGGGTTATTCTTGTCTTGTTCCTTATCTTAGTGGGAAATCTTTGAGTTTTTCAGCATTAAATGTTTTAGGTATAGGTTTTTTGTAGTTGTTTTTTTTATCGATTTGAGGAAGTTTCTCTCTATTCCTAGTTTACTGAGAGCTTTTATCATGAGTGGTTGTGAATTTTGTTAAATACTTTCCTGCATCTATTCACATGATCATGTGATTTTTCTTCTTTAGTCTGTTAGTGTGATGGATTACATTAATTGCTTTTCGAATGTTGAACCAACCTTGCGTACCTGGAATAAATCCCACTTGGTTGTAGTATATAATTCTTTTTCATATTGTTGCATTTGATTTTCTAATATTTTGTTGAGGATTTTTGCATCTATGTTCATGAGACTATTGGTCTTAGTTTCTTTCTTTTGCAATATTTTTGTCTGGTTTTGATGTTAGGGCCATGCTGGCCTCAGTGAACGAATTAGACTTATTCCCTCTGCTTCTGTCTTCTGAAAGAGATTGTAGAAAATTGGTATAATTTCTTCCTTAAATGTTTGGTGGAATTTACCAATGAACACATCTGGGCCTAGTGCTTTCTGTTTTGGAAGATTATTAATAATTAATTCAATTTCTTAATAGATAAAAGTCTGTTCAGGAAATTTGTGGTATGGACTCTAAAGAGACTAGGAGTGTCTGTTGGAGCCCAGAAGTGGGGGGATGATAAACTTGAGTGTTCCTCTTTAGTTTCTTCAATTGCAGGGAAGGCAGTAGTTTCTGACTCAGGAAAACAATCTCAGCAACATGTGGAATGATATTGAGCTGCTAACGATGATACAGGAAGTGGATACCTAAGTGTTGGTTCAAGAAAAGAACATGGAACTGCTTTATATCAAGTAGATTTACTAGCAAACATCTCCTCCGGAAAGTTACTGAAGTGGATGTGGTTGGCGTGTGTCAAGAAGGAAAGTTTCTTTTGGTTGGGGAGCGAAGTGGCAACTTAAAAAACAAACATTACTCACCAACGCTTTTGTTCAGAAAGCTAACGATGAAAATCAGTGTACTTACCGAATCTTATTGGGGAAGATAGTTCAAATGAAGGTAGCTTTTATATGTTGCTTCTTACAAACAATGGATTTTTTTGTATTACAAACCTTCAGCTTGTCAAAATTCAACAAGCGATTGAAAAGGTAGACTTCCATATGGCAAAAAAGTTACAAGGACAAATCAAGTCCAGTTTTATTTCTACTGAAAATTGTCATACCCTTGGTTGTCTCAATCTTGTGGCTGGTGATTTAGCAAGCGAAATCCCTGTGATAATTGGGGGAACCGGTAATTGTGCATTCTCAAAATGGGCACCAGATTCTTCTAGGAAAGGGATGACCTAAGTTAAGAGTGTTATTGATGCAGAGATTATTGAAGGTGCAAAGAAGTTCCAGCTGATGGACAATCTACTTTTTGTTTTTGGTACCAATAATGTGCTGAACTTATGGGATATTTACATCCTAACTCCCATATGGAACTGGCCCTCCCTTCACATAGCAGAGTTTCTTCTCACCATAGAAGCAGATTAGCCTTCATCAGTCATGTGGCAAGGGGTTACAAATCTCACATTAGTAGCTCTGACAACTACTACTACTAATAAGATGAGAAACCTCATGGTCTATTCATTACCTATGATGGAAATACTGTATTCTTTGGAAGTATCTAGTGTTTCTTCTTTGGTCCAAACAGGAATTAGCACAGATACCATATTCCTTCTGAAAGGAATTTGCAAAAATGATCCAAAACTATCTGAAGACTCAGTCTCTGTTTTAGTACTCAGATGTCTTACAGAAGCTTTACCAGAAAACAGACTGAGTTGGTTACTTCACAAACACAGATTTGCTGAAGCCGAGAGCTTTGCCATTCAGTTTGGACTAGATGTTGAGCTTGTTTACAAAGTAAAATCAAATGACATATTGGAGAAACTAGCTTTGAGTTCTCTGGACACCAGTGAGCAGGCCAAATGGCAAGAACTTGTAGATGAAGCTAAGGAAAATCTGCATAAAATCCAGGACTATGAATTTGTGGTGAATTACTGCTTGGAGGCTCAATGGATAACCTATGAAACTACCCGGGAAATGCTAATTATGCCAAAACCAGACTTTTGAAGAAAGAAGATAAAACTGTTCCTGTCTATTCTGATGGCTTAAAAGAGGTACTGAGGGCTCATGCAAAGTTGACTACTTTTTATGGAGCATTTGGACAAGAAAAATTCAGTGGTAACTCTTGGATTGAATTTCTGAATAATGAAGATGACCTTAAGGATATTTTTTTACATCGAAGAGAGGGGAACCTTGTTTGTGCACAGTACCTTTGGCTGAGACATCAGGCAAACTTTGAAAGCAGATTTGATGTGAAAACGCTTGAGAACTTGCTCAACTCAATTTCTACACCAGTCTCTTTGCAAAAGCTTTGTCCATGGCTTAAAAATGATGTGATCCCATTTGTGAAAAGGACTGTACCTGAAGGACAGAAAATTCTTGCAAAATGGTTGGAACAAGCAACCAGGAACCTTGAACTAACTGATAAGGCAGAGTGGCCAGAAAATGGGCTTCAACTGACAGAGGTATTTTTTACAGCAGAAAAACCATATGAGTTAGGATTGGTGACCTCTTGGTGTTGGAGTTCCTTGGATTATCAAAACACAGAGGAAGTATGTCAGTTAAGGACTCTGTTAAATAACCTGCAAGAGTTAATCACACTGCATAGGAAATACAATTGCAATTTGGCCCTCTCTGATTCTGAGAAGGAGGATACAACCACCATTGTATTCCGAATGTTTGATAAAGTGCTGGCCCTCGAGCTTATTCCTTCCATCTTCGAGAAGTTTATAAGTGTTTACATGAGGGAACATGACTTGCAGGAGGAGGAACTGCTCCTTCTGAACATAGAGGATTTATTGACGAGATGTAGCTCAAAGTTCACCTCATTCTTTGATACAGCATGGGAAGCAAAAGCTATGGCAGTAATAGGATGTTTATCTGACACAGATGTAAGTAAATAGTGATCATATAGATTTTCCTTTTGAGCATTGCATCCTTTCTTAAAACTTTTTTTTCTGGTCACAAAAGCAACATATATTTGTTAGGGAGAATTTGTGTAATATGAAAAAAGAATAAAAAGAAAATCAAAACAAAACAAAAAGTCTATTCAGGTTGCCTATTTCTTCTTATGTGAGTTTTGGCCACTTGTGTCTTTTAAAGAATTGGTCCCTTTCATGTAGGTTACCAAATTTGTGGGCATAAAGATGTTCGTAGTATTTCTTATTTATCCTTTTAAAGTCCATGGTATTTGTAGTGATGTACCCTCTTTCATATCTGATATTAGTAGGTTTTGTCTTTTTTTCCTTAGTTAACCTGGCCAGGGGCTTACCAGTTTTATTGATTCTTTTTCCCAAAGAACAAGATTTTGATTTTATTGATTTTCTCTACTGGTTTTCTGTTTTAAATTTCATTGATTTTGCTCCATTTTTTAAAAAATATCATTTGGAATTCTACCTTATGGTCTGGTGTTTTATTTTATTTACTTATTTATTTAAAAAAATTTTATTTATTTATTTGGTTGTGCTGCGTCTTAGTTGTGGCAGGCGGGCTCCTTAGTTGCAGGTCTCGGGCTCCTTAGTTGCGGCATGCAGACTCCTTAGTTGTGACATGCAAACTCTTAGTTGCAGCATGCATGTGAGATCTAGTTCCCTGACCAGTGATTGAACCCGGGCCCCCTGCATTGGGAGTGCAGACTCTTATCCCCTGCACCACCAGGGAAGTCCCTGATTTTGCTCTAATTTTTATTATTTCTTTTCTTCTGCTTACTTTGGATTTAACTTGCTCTTCTTTTTCTAGTTTCCCAAGATGGAAGCTTAGATGATTGATTTTAGATCTTTCTTCTTTTCTAATCTATGCATTAAAAGGTATAAATTTCCCTCTACCCACTGCTTTCCCTGGATCCCACGAATTTTGATAAATTGCATCCTTTCTTAAAACTTTTTTTTCTGGTCACAAAAGCAACATATATTTGTTAGGGAGAATTTGTGTAATATGAAAAAAGAATAAAAAGAAAATCAAAACAAAACAAAAAGTCTATTCAGGTTGCCTATTTCTTCTTATGTGAGTTTTGGCCACTTGTGTCTTTTAAAGAATTGGTCCCTTTCATGTAGGTTACCAAATTTGTGGGCATAAAGATGTTCGTAGTATTTCTTATTTATCCTTTTAAAGTCCATGGTATTTGTAGTGATGTACCCTCTTTCATATCTGATATTAGTAGGTTTTGTCTTTTTTTCCTTAGTTAACCTGGCCAGGGGCTTACCAGTTTTATTGATTCTTTTTCCCAAAGAACAAGATTTTGATTTTATTGATTTTCTCTACTGGTTTTCTGTTTTAAATTTCATTGATTTTGCTCCATTTTTTAAAAAATATCATTTGGAATTCTACCTTATGGTCTGGTGTTTTATTTTATTTACTTATTTATTTAAAAAAATTTTATTTATTTATTTGGTTGTGCTGCGTCTTAGTTGTGGCAGGCGGGCTCCTTAGTTGCAGGTCTCGGGCTCCTTAGTTGCGGCATGCAGACTCCTTAGTTGTGACATGCAAACTCTTAGTTGCAGCATGCATGTGAGATCTAGTTCCCTGACCAGGGATTGAACCCGGGCCCCCTGCATTGGGAGTGCAGACTCTTATCCCCTGCACCACCAGGGAAGTCCCTGATTTTGCTCTAATTTTTATTATTTCTTTTCTTCTGCTTACTTTGGATTTAACTTGCTCTTCTTTTTCTAGTTTCCCAAGATGGAAGCTTAGATGATTGATTTTAGATCTTTCTTCTTTTCTAATCTATGCATTAAAAGGTATAAATTTCCCTCTACCCACTGCTTTCCCTGGATCCCACGAATTTTGATAAGTTTTATTTTCATTTTCATTTAGTTCAGAATATTTTTAATGTCTCTTGAGATTTCTCTTTTGACCTATGTGTTGTTTAGAAGAGTGTTATTTAATCTCCATGTATAATATTTGGGAATTCTCTTTCTGTTATTGATATCTCGTTTAATTTTATTGTGATCTGAGAGCAGATATTGTATGATTTCTATTCTTTTAAGTTTATTTATTTATTTTTTATTTTTTGCGGTACGCGGGCCTCTCACTGCCGCAGCCTCTCCCATTGCGGAGCACAGGCTCCGGACAGCGCAGGCCCAGCTGCCATGGTTCACAGGCCCAGCTGCTCCGCGGCATGTGGGATCTTCCCGGACCAGGGCACGAACCCGTATCCCCTGCGTCGGCAGACGGACTCTCAACCACTGCGCCACCAGGGAGGCCCTTTTAAGTTTATTAAAGTGTGTTTTATGGCCCAGAATATGGTCTATTTTGGTGAATGTCCATATGATATTGAGAAGAATGTGTATTCTGCTGTTGTTGGATGAATAGATCTATAGATCTGGTATACCAAGTTGATTGGTGGTGTTGAGTTCAACTATGTCCTTCCTGATTTTCTGCCTGCTGGATCTGCCCATGTCTGATAGAGGGTGTTGACATCTCCAACTAAAATAATGTATTCATCTATTTCTCCCTGCAGTTCTATCAGTTTCTGCCTCCTGTATTTTGACACTCTATTGTTAGGTGTATACACAATAAAGATGATTATGTCTTCTTGGAGAATTGACCCCTTTATCATCATGTAATGCTCTTCTTTATCCTTGATAACCTTCCTCACTCTGAGGAGGTTTTCTTTTGATTTTATTTCCCCAGTGAAATAATAAACATGGCTATTAATTGAGAATGATATGAGAAATGGTATGCTGGAGGAGAAAACTGAAAGTCTGAAAGAGTCATATTGGAGAGTGGAAAATACATTTTTCTCTGAACAATGTTAGGCTGCTTTGTTTGGTTTTAGGCAGAAAGTTACATTTAGCCAGGATTGGGATTTTTCAGTAAGTACAATAAAGAGAAAAAAGAGGTTTATTATGATGAGTGAATGTCACTATAAGTTATAAATTCTAAATTATTCCTGGCCATAGAAAAATATATAAAGTTTCATTTTATGAGGCTAACATAATGCTGGTACTTAATCCCAACTAAGATAACACCAAAGTAAAAATTTTTTAAAAATTAACTCTCTCATGTCTATGTATATCTAGGTATAATATTACAAGAGAATATAACAATTTAATCACAAGATGATGCCCGTGACCTAGTGGAATCTATTCTAGGACTGGAAGGATGGTTAAACATCAGGAAATCAATAATATCTTTCATTGCATCAATAAATTAAGGAACAAAAAGCTATATTAGTATATCAGTAGATACTGAAAATCTATTTGTGGACTAAATAGATTTTCAGTATATATTATGATTTTCTAAGACTCTACTCTTATGGGAATTTTAACAAGTAGCTTGATTTGGATAGCATCATGTTCTATCTACTTAAGGCAACATACTTGCTCTTTTAAAAGTTTTACCTGATCAATCTCCTTATCCATAAAATAGAAATTATAAAATAAATGGAGATATTATGCTTCAATTATTTTGTGATTTAAATGATATAACACATTCAAAATGCATTGTAAGAATTAAAATGTGACATATATGTTTAATTATTGAAACATAATTATTTGTCTTATTAAAGCTCCATATGCACCTATAGTTGCTGTTATTGCAGATATGGGAATTATTATAATGTATAAAAGTAATTACATATATCTACAGTTTTCTTGGGTTTTTAGGCTTACCACCTGAATTTTACCAATTTAATGTTGCCTCATAATTATATTACATATGAAAATTTATATTTATTGTTCTCCCAGCCTGAAGTAGTTTCCCTGTTGAATAAGCCCACAAGTACCTTGAATACAGCACTTCAAATTTTATACATTTTGGTTAAAAGTGAAATTTCCAAATATTAGAGACTATAACTGTTGAATTTAACTTAATAATACATTAGAATTATAAAATCGATTTGAATTATAAAATTGCATGGCTTATATTTGAATAACCAGGTTTACAGAGAACGCATTAGATTTCCTGGCATAAGGTCAATCCCATGTTATCTCAGAAAACTTCAGGAAAACGTAGTGTGGGAGATGGAACACTTATTTGGAAACTTAAACTTTTATATACAAATTAACATTTATTTTCAACTTTTAGAAAAATTTTATTTACATTTTTTATCCTTGTTTAATTTCCATTCAAGATTCTTTTAATCCAATTGCTTAAAATTTTTATGATTGCTTATTAATATTGAAAATATAATACTTGATTCCTAAACATTGGAATATAATTAACAGTAAGGGGCCTTCATCTTACAGATGGAGAAACTGAGATTCAGAGAAATTAAGCTCCCAGGGTCATAGATCTAGTTAGTGGCAAATCTAGTACTATAACTTAGTTTTCCTGATTGTCATCCCATCTCATTCTTATTTATCTTACACAAAATTCTTCTCAAATCTCTCATGGACTGGGTGTCACATGCATATATTTTATACATATTTGGATTTTATTTGATTGTTTATTTGGGGGTAGTCCAGAGAGCTAGGTAAAATGCTTTAAAAATTCAGTCTTCATAGGCTATTAAACTAGCTCCTACACACACCATTTATGTATTTGTCTTTAGAATGTTCCATTCCCTTCTTTCTGTGTCAGGTCAACCAAGTCTTATTTATATAAAGAACACCTGTACATAATAATAACCTGGCTATGGGAAGCCCTTAGGGGAACTCTATAATTATTGAAATAATCAAGTCCCTTTGAGAAAACTCATTTTCTGAATGATGCTATTCTCCAAAGTGTTGGATTAAACTACCTCAATTGGTAGAGATCTCAGATTTCAGAAAGCCCTTTAAATGTAGAAGAATACAAATATAGGAAACGTGTTTGTGTAGTGTATATGGACGTTTCTGGGTTTCCTCATCACAGCATACTTAAAATAAACATTTGAGAGTTAGACAGAAATAATACCACTCTATGCAGACTGAATACTTGTCAGACACTACCTTCTCTTATTGTGATTCTAACAACACTTAATCGTTGTATATAAATATAGAACAGAGTTGTTTTGACCAAAATTTAAATAATATCGGTGGCACCAGTTACTGAGTCTCCAAAGTCCTTCTTAAGGGTTGAGGAGATAGTAGGATGTGGTTAGGCTAGATTTTATAAACATATTATACTAAATCATATTGTTTTCAAAAAGACATTTAGATATTTGAGCTTTTAAAAACTGGAATAATTCGCCATTACATTATAATATCTCAATAATCTAAAAGTCTGTATAATGCACAGAAGAGCTGTACATTGTACTTTTAATAAGAAAAGTAAATCTTTTAAAAATCTCTTATAAGTTTAGTTTGAAATGCCTTATGGGGTTTGCTTTTAAGGAAGGCCTCAGCAACTTTAAAAAATAAATTTGAGAACTACTTGGAAAGATGCCTAACAAGCTCTGTTTTATCTGCTTTGGGAAATATGACTTTTTCCATATTTTCTTAGATTTATTTGCTTAACATAAGCAGAATAGAATTTATATATATTGTTAAACCTGTCTTAAAAATTGATCATAAAAGTACATGCCTTAAATGTATTTTTTAAAAGTACATGCATGTACTTTTTTAAGGCATACTAATATCCAATTTTCTTATTATTGAAAAGTTCAAACATATTATAGAAATAGAGAGAATAGTATGATGAAGTTCTTTGTACCAGTCACCCAGCTTCATCAGTGATCAACATTTTACCAATCTTGTTTCATTTATCCTCCCTCTTTTTTTTTTTTTGGAGTATTATAAAGCAAACCCCAGACAACAATCTTTAACAATAAGCAATATTGTTGCTCATTAGATATGAATCTTTACACAAACTGGTGAGTGAAAGATGTTCAGAAAGTGTAAAATAGAGTGGGAGCAGAGGGGTCACACTTACTCCGGCTCCTTGGTAAACAATGGCAGAAGTAATATGCAAGGCTTAAGAATCCTTACTCTTCACTCCTTGCCAGAGCAACCGAACAATGTTCGGTTGTGTCATGTGCACTTGTGCCCTTGTGGGGAATGATGATGGTAAGGTCCGTATGAGATGCTGAGCAACACACCCTGCCTGCAACCTTGTTGCTGGATGGGGTTCCCTGAGATAACGACTCCTAACTGACTAGGGTATAGGAGGCTTGTAGGTAGTGCTGTTGAGATCAACACCTGTGGAACAGAAGTGAAATGGAAGAAGCAGGACTGGACAGAGGGAGAAGTTGAGCTGGAAAGTAGTCTCAACAGAGGCCTTAGCCAACCCTATGGTAAATTCTGATCAGGACGGCAGACCTTCGGATCAGTAACTGGGGCAGTCCAGGGGCAGGTCACCATGGAATGGGGGTGGATATTGGGTGAGGAGGTTGTCTTCAGCCAAGGCAATCCCTATTTATTGTTGATTACAACAAACAGCTTTCCATAAGCAGTACTCCCAGCAGCCTGGGGAATAAATCCTTCCTCCCTGAATTGGAATCTGGGCAGCATATCAGAGTATCCACTGCACATATTTTTAGCAGGAAAATCTGTTTGTACATTTTAGGTTTTTCCTAGGTAGAAAGTTATTAAATGCTTTTATGTGCTAGGTATTTTACATACCTTATTTTTAAAAATTTTTTATATTGGAATATAGTTGATTAACAATGTTGTGTTAGTTTCAGGTGTACAGCAAAGTGATGCAGTTATACAATTTACACACATTATTTTTAATCTCCACATCAGCTCTGTAAAATAGCTATTATATTTTTATGATAAGGAATCTGAGAGGGTAGGTGGCCTGTCCAAGTTTACACAGCTGGTATGCATGGAAGAATTGGCATTCTAACCAAATTCTCTCTGAGCCCCCAGCTTTTACCACCATGCAGCATAGCCTCCCACTCTACTACAGTACTGTGTCAGCACAACTGTAATTAAAGCCCTCAGCACATGCATTATTCCTTTACTTTTTGTTTTTATCTACCAGTTAGATTAGCAATGTATGTTTTTAAAATTTAAAGTAATGTTTAAAACCTTCCAAACCTATTTGAAATTCAAGCAAAATGACTCAAGGTCTAGTAGATTTCCCGAACAGGTTGAAACATGTTCTCTATACTTCTTTTGAGCTTATTGAAACGAGGAGGTTAAAATAAAACTAACCAAAGGCATATTAATGCCTCTGTGATGATTTCTCTTTTGGATATGATGTGCTCTGGAGAAGAGCACTAGATAGTCAGTATGAATCATTGTCGTTATTCCTAGCCTTTTTAGCTACTGAATGGGAATAGAGGAGGCTGAGTTCTATTCATAACTCCTTCAGTATTCCTCCCTGAGTGATCTAGGGAAAGCCACTTAAGCCACTACATGCTTTAGTTTCCTAACTTGAAAATGGCTGTAATAATATCCACTTTTCCCTTACTTTAAGTGACAGTTATAAGAGCAGATTAGATGCTTTGTGAATGCTTTGAAGCAGCTCCTTAGGTACATGATGTTTCTTAATACTTTCTGTTAGCTAATCAAATTTGTGAATTACAATCTCTCTATTATTTTCTTAGAGAATATAAAAATCTGTAGAAATATATTGCAAATGAATTTTATAAGCAAACTCATTAATATATTACTGAGAATTTTCATCAGCAGTCAAATGAACTAATTGAGTTTGAATATTAGAAAGGCATTTGACTGTTATGGTAAGCAAAATAATGGCCCTCAACAATGTCTACACTTTAATCCCCAAACCTGTGAAATGTTGCCTTACATGACAAAAGAGACTTTGCAAATGTGGTTAACCTAAGGATTTTGAGATGGGAATATTATCTTGGGTAGTCTAAGTAAGTCCAATGTAATCACAAATATGCTTATAGAAGACAAGAATATCAGAATAGGAGAGAGATTTGAATATGCCATGCTGCTGACTTTGGAGGTAGAGGAATGGACCATGAACCAAATAATGCATTTCATCTCTAGAAGTTGGCAGAGGCAGGAAAACAGATTCTCCTAGAACCCCCAAAAGGAATGCAGCCCTGATGACAGAACTATAAAATAATAAATTTGTGTTTTTTTAAGCCAGGAAATTGTGGTTATTTATTACAGCAGCAATAGGAAACTAATGCACAGTACTGTCATTTCATTTAACCACTGATCTTGGTTCCTATGAAATAAAAAATTGTCCTTGTCAAGTCTGAGAACCACACCTGGAAAGTGGCAGGGGGTGGGGGTGGGGTGTGCCTCAGGTTGCCTCCAGTGCATCTGTCCATCTCCAGATTAAATGCAGTCTCAGTTGGTAAGCCTTCTCCTGGAAGGTTTGTCCGATTACCACTTCTTGGTTAGTTAAAAGGTGGAGTATGAGCAATTATGCTCCTCTAAGAATTTCTTAGGAAAGTCTTTCCATTGAGATTTCTGTTCTACTTAGATCACAGGATGATTGGCTGCCCTTTTGTGTGTCATTGTCTTGGTCCTGATGCCTTTATCCACTCTCAGTTCCTCCTCCGAATATCTCCTGCTTCTTCATATTAAAAATCCTTTAGGGACCTCTTTATCCTCCTTCTTTGGATCAGTTCCACTGTCAGTATTCTCTGCTGCTAAACTAAGGCTGTTTAGCACCACTGGAGAAAATCATGCACCTATATGGACGTATCTTGGGAAAACCTTATGATCTACAACTAAGTATGTTTGTGTATGTATGTATGCGTGTGTCGTGATGGGGAAGTTGGGAGTGAGACAGCAGTTTTCTTCCTAACTTAAAGGGATATATATAGAGAGGGATTTTTAGATGTAATTAAGGTCCCTAATCGATAGATATTAAGTTAATCAAAGGAGAGATTTTTTACTAGATGAGCTTGACCTAATCAGATGAGCTCTTTAAAGAGAGATGTTCCCTTGCTGGCCTAGAAGAAAGCAGAGTTGTGGTGTAAATTGCCTTTGACTAGGAGAGAGGCAGCCTGTAGAAACTGAAAGCCTAAGTCCTACAGCATCTAGGAACTGAATTCTTCCAATTATCTGAATGAGCTTGGAAGAGAACCCTAAGCTCTAGATGGGAATCACAGACCTGGAGCCCAGAATACAGCCTTCGAGGCTCTGAGCAGAGGTCTTATCTAAACTATGCCCAGACTCCTGAGTCAAAAAAACTTGGAGAAGATAACTGGATGTTGCTTTAAGCTGCTAAGTTTATGGTAATTTGTTATGCAGTAACAGAAAAGTAATACAGATTTTGGTATCAAGAGAGGCGTGCGGGGCGTCCCTGCTGGTGCAGTGGTTGAGAGTCCGCCTGCCGATGCAGGGGACACGGGTTCATGCCCCGGCCCAGGAAGATCCCACACGCCGCGGAGCGGCTAGGCCTGTGAGCCATGGCCGCTGAGCCTGCGCGTCCGGAGCCTGTGCTCCACAATGGGAGAGGCCACAACAGTGAGAGGCCCTCGTACCAGAAGAAAAAAAAAGAGAGGCGTGCTGCTATAACACATACCTAAAATGTATGAGTGGCTTTGGGATGGGTCAATAAGCAGAGGCCTATTGGAAAATTTTGAGGAGCATAATAGAGAAAGCCTGAATTACTGTGAACAGACAGTTGGTAGAAACCTTGACTTTGAGAACACTGCCTTGAAGGGCTCAGAAGTGAGGAGAATGTTATTGGAAACTGGAGGAAGAGGGATCCTATTATGTGCTGGCAGAAATATTAATGAAATATGTGAAACATTGTGAAATATGAATTTACACGTATAGCTAAGGAAATTTCCAAATGAAGTACCAAAGATGCCGCCTGGTTTTCTCTTGTTGCTTATAATAACATGTGAGTAGACAGAGGTAAATTGAAAGAAGAAATGTTAAACAAAAATGAACTAGGATTGAATGATTTTGAAAATTCTCAGCCTGTCCAAATGGCAGAAGATGCTATGTCTGCCAAATGTATGGTATCAAGAAATAATTGAGTGTGTGACCATACAACCTTTTGCATTTAGAAAGATCAAAATGTCAGAGTATTCAGTCACACAAAAGCCCTCTCAGGAGGTTAAAGGTGTGCCTCATTGATCTTCTACATCAAACCAGGGTACCTCTAGGAGGCTTAAGAGTATTGTTCATTATCCATCTTGGCAGGAGGCCAAGATATAGAAAAGGGATAATACTGAAAACATCTGTGGATATGGCATTTCTCTACTAGAGTGAATCCCTGTGAAATCCATGGAAGACCCACAAAGTTCTTGAGAAATTTATTTCAGCAAAAACATTGCCAGCTTAGGCTGAAAGAGATAGAGAAAGCACAAAAGGAAAGGAGGCTGTCAAATCTCCAAAATTCTACTGGCAGGAAGCAGGCTGATAAAACTACTGGGCAACAAACATATGCTACCTTTCGTGAAAAAGGAAAGATCAGTCGAAGGGCAGAACCAAGAAGGATGGAGACTTCAGAAAATGGAGCTGAGAGCCAAGGAGGATAACTCCCAGGCCTTGAAACCTAATCAAGAAAATCCCATTTGCCCACTGGATTTCAGAACTGCTCTGGAACAGTGACTCTTTTTTACTCCCCTCTCTCCCACCCCTTTTGAACTGGAATGTAGATAGCTGTTATCCTATGCCTGTCCTACCATTATTTGTTAAGAAGGTGGGAGGAAGATAACTTGTCTCTTTAGGTTTATAGATCCATAGATGAAGAGGAATTGTGCTTCAGGAGCTGAACATAATGGATTACACCCAAGCCTTATCCCCACTTGATTCAGATGATGTGGTTTTGGACTTAGAGCTGATGAGATGTTGGACTTTGAGCTGATCTGTGTTATTTACTACAGTGTGTTCAATTCCATACACTTAGTGCTTGGTGAATAACAGCTTATGGAATATGTATAATTCTTCCTGAGCATTATTAGCTTGAATATCAATTTTGAAACAATAGGGAAATTAATTTTTATGATTATTTAAGAATAAGAGTCTGGTTTTTAGATAATGTTTAATTCCCCCAAGTAAATGCCATCCTAAGGAAACTTGGTTGGGCACCCAAATATATTTCTCCAGGAGACAAATAACTCTTCTGAAAACCTTCTTTAGAATTTTACAGTTATCTTTTCTTTACCTGAAATCCCATGATTAATATAGAAGGTAATTAGGAGGACAATTAGGATTAATATAGAAGGTAATCTTACTTTTAATTCCAGTTTAAAGTCCTCTATGGGTGAAAATTTTATCTTAACTCTTTTTTGATATTACCTTTGAGCTTAAGTACTTCTATATGATTTTCCCCCCCAACTTAAGCAACAGTGCTTATCTTCTCCACCCACTGAGATTTTCTTTGTTTTTAATGATGGTAGGTACCTCAGTATCATAGAAAGATCTCAGACTTTGGTTTATTAACTATGTTACGTGGACAGGTTCCCTATCTTGCTGAACCCCAGTTCCCTCTTCTGAAAGTAAGGATAATAATAAAATCTACCCCACTGGATTGTGCAAAGGGTAAATAAGAAAATAGGTGTAACTCACCAAGTTGACATAGTGCCTGTAACACCAGGCTTTCAAAATATGTTAATTTTTATTTCCTTTCCCTACCCTGAAACAGAAAATAATAACATTAATTTTATGTGATTGTTTTAAATTATTTTTACATAAATACTTTAATTTAGATAGCTATTAATAGTCATCTACTTACCTGGTTGAGAGAAGTGAGGAATCCAGAACAAGTATTTGAGACATGCATTGATTTTATGTGTAAGAAACAAGTTCCAGAATATTGTGCAAAACCAGCCCTGAATTAAAAACCTAAGCCGTCACTTTGCTGTACAGCAGAAACTAATAGAACATTTTAAATCAACTATACACCAATTAAAAAAAAAACAAAACAAAAAAAGCTCCAATAAATAAATAAAATAAAAAGAAGGTGGTACTCAATAAATAAATAAATAAATAAAACCCCCTAAACCTTCAAGCCTAGCCTTGTACAATGCTCAATCAGGATGAAACAAAAATGACAATTCCAATCTTCAGTCAGAATGACCTAAGATGCTACCCCTTTAAGGCTCTGAGCTTCCTTTCTTCATGGGTTATGGGATCAGTACAATAGCGAACAGTAAACTCTGTTCCTGAGTAGACTTTCTATCCCTTAGTTTAAAGCCTTTAGTAGATTATAAGCGAACACTACTTTTGGAGATTTTGTATCTGCTCACTCAGGATGATTTAGTCACTGCCTTCACTTCCTTACCCTTACCCTCCTTTTGGTTGATCTATTTACTGGTTCTGTAAATACAGACCCTTTAAATGGAGAAAGACTGTTTCAGCCTATGCTGGTTGAAAAAAAAATCTCCAGCTCACATCCAGTCCATGGTTACCTATCTTTCCTTACTCTTCCATCCCCTCTGCACTCGTTCAAAAACACATAACTATACCTTCTAAAGTATCTCTAAAGCATCTCATAGGCTTCTCATTTAGGTTACTTTTCTCCTTTAAGGCTGCTTTTTATGTTATTCGTGGAGTTGAATTTGGATCTCTTTCTATTGCAGCTCATACAGGCTTAGGTGTGTCTTTAGGTACAGCTGGATCCAGGGGCTCAGATGAAGCCATCTGGACTTAGTCTCTCTCCCTCTCTTTTTCCCTCTGTGTCTTGGCTTTGCTTTTTTCTGTGTTGGCATCACTCACAGACTTGCTTTTATTACATGGTTTCTACCAGCATCTCCAGGCTTACACTATTTTAACAGTTCTACCAGAAAGAGAGTTTCTTTCTCAGTTGCCCAGAAAGTCACAAGATTGAGACCCAGTGAACACATTTCGGAATATATGGTTAGAATGCAGTGTTCCATGTGGGGAGGGCTGACTATTAAATCAGAAGAGGTAAGCAGTAGCCAGATTATGAATAACCTTGCAAGCTACATTAAGAAGCAGGACATATTCAGATTTTCATTTTAGTAAGATTGCATAGGAACATAGGAGCTAGAAGTTATTGGATAGAGTAAAAACCATTAGGGAATTGTTGCTGTAATTCAGTTCATAGATTTTCATGGTGTGAAAAAGGTTACCGGCTGCTGTGATGGAGAGGAATATCTGCCCTTCCACTTTAGTTTCTCCATTACTTCAAGATGCACCTCAGATGTCATCACCTTTCTGAAGTCTTTTCTGCCTGTCCCAGACACTTCCACCTGTGAGGTGAGTTCTTACAGCACCCATCCATCAAACTACCTATCCCTCTAACTCATAATAAGCATATCCTAAGAATCTGGCCTTGTGCTGTGTTATGGGGATACATCATAAACACAGTTTCCTGTCATGAAGGGCCTTACTTTTTAGTGGAGATCATAGCTCATTGTGAAAAGTGCTTTGATGGAGACAGAGGGCACCAAAGAACCACAGATATAAATTAGTCTGGGGTGTGGGGAAGGGACTTGTAGATTTCAGGAAAGATTTGTTTTGGATGATATGATGTTGATGAACATAATGCTGCATTTGAAGAACTGCAGATTATATAGCTGAAATGAATGGTGATAGAGGTGGGGGTAGAAATGGTGAGAATGAAATTAAAGAAGTAGTCCAAAATCATGTATTTTAAGTGTTTGCTTACACCACTGAGGGTGGTATCAACAATTACCAGCTTCCATGTCTATTGTCAGATGGCCCCAGGGGTCTGGGATGCTTAGGTTAGGGTATTTCGGAGTCTGAGTGGAACTTGAAATAGAATGCCACTTTTTTGTTGTTAAAAAATAATGCTGAGGATAGAGGGGGGCCTTCTGAATAAAATAGAATATATCAGGGCATAAAACTTAAAGTAATGATCAAATAAAGGAACACAGCAGAGTTGGATAATCAAGGGCAAGTAGCAAGACTAAAGGGGACTGCAGGGTAAAGAAATTTCCTGAATCTCTGAGCGCTCTTCGCACTTCTCTCCAGAAGCTTTTTTCTAGAAGTTGTTTTTGGAATTGGGCTCCTGTACACATGAGGTTAGTGACTGGGAGTAGGGACCATGTCTCAAAGGTGACGTTTCTCAGACATAACTGTGCAAAATAATTTCTACCCAACTCCAAAATTTTGATTAAGTAAATCTAGGGAGAAGATAGGAATAAGAGTGAATTTTGAGCAAGTACCACTGGTGATTTCATGCAAGTGCTAGTTATCCTTCCACTGCTTTATGTAACCAGTATGTCTGTGAATCCTATAATTTTATTGAGACATTGAGAGAAGTGTTACACAGGAAGCTCAGTGGACGAAACACCATGGAAACTACTAGAGATCTATTTTATCTTTTATTAACTAATGAACTTCATGCTCCTCATGCAAAGTTGTTTTATCAAATTGCTATTACTAAGCTCAATTTCTTCATCTTGTACACAAAATTCTTTGTCTGACACTTTGATTTTGCAATATTTGGTTTTGTCAGTCCATGCAGAACATCCCTAGAGCTATCAGATAAGCACTTGTTGAATAACAAAAATAAAGGAAGATAGGAAGGAAAGAAAGAGGGGAGAGAAGGAGGTAGGAAGGGAGGGAGGAAAAATGAAATAAATTATCTTAGCATATCTTGATTTAGCAAATTCCATTGGTTTTTATGAATACCTGTTTATTTACTAAGACCTCAAAATTCATCTGCTTAACTCAAAGGATTTTGGCAGGGACTGATATCAAACTTCCAACTCTTTTGCCTCAATTTCTATTTTAAAATTTGTAATAAAGATTTGCCCATCTTATTCCATAGAAATGGAAATCAGAAGAAAGCTGGAGTAGCAATACTCATACCAGATAAAATAGACTTTAAAATAAAGAATGTTACAAGAGACAAGGAAGGACACTACATAAAGATCAAGGGATCAATCCAAAAAGAAGATATAACAATTATAAATATATATGCACCCAACATAGGAGCACCTCAGTACAAAAGGCAACTGCTAACAGCTATAAAAGAGGAAATTGACAGTAACACAGTAATAGTGGGGGACTTTAACACCTCACTTACACAAATGGAAAGATCATCCAGACAGATAATTAATAAGGAAAGAAAAGCTTTAAATGACACAAAAGACCAGATAGATTTAATTGACATTTATAGGACATTCCATCTGAAAACAGCAGATTACACTTTCTTCTCAAGTGCACACAGAACATTCTCCAGGATAGAACACATCTTGGGTCACAAATCAAGCCTCAGTAAATTTAAGAAAATTGAAATCATATCAAGCATCTTTTCCAACCACAACACTATGAGATTAGAAATAAATTACAGGGAAAAATGTGTAAAACACAAACACATGGAGGCTAAACAATACATTACTAAATAACCAAGAGATCACTGAAGAAATCAAAGAGGAAATCAAACAACACCTAGAGACAAATGACAATGAAAACGTGACTATCCAAAATCTGGGATGCAGCAAAAGCTATTCTAAGAGGGAAATTTCTAGCAATACAATCCTACATCAAGAAACAAGAAAAATCTCAAATAAACAATCTAACCTTACACCTAAAGGAACTAGAGAAAGAAGAACAAACAAAACCCAAAGTTAGTAGAAGGAAAGAAATCATAAAGATCAGAGCAGAAATAAATGAAATAGAAACAAAGAAAACAATAGCAAAGATCAGTTAAATTAAAGCTGGTTCTTTGAGAAGATAAACAAAATTGATAAACCTTTAGCCAATGTCATCAAGAAAAAGAGGGGGAGGACTCATATCAATAAAATTAGAAATGAAAAAGGAGAAGTTACAGTGAACACCGCAGAAATACTAAGCATCATAAGAGACTATTGCAAGCAACTTTATGCCAATAAAATGGACAACCTGGAAGAAATGGACAAATTCTTAGAAAGGTATAAACTTCCAAGACTGAATCAGTAAGAAATAGAAAATATGAACAGACCAAGCACAATTAATGAAATTGAAACTGTGATTAAAAATCTTCCAACAAACAAAAGTCCAGGACCAGATGGCTTCACAGGTGAATTCTATCAAACATTTAGAGAAGAGCTAACACCCATCCTTCTCAAACTCTTCCAAAAAATTGCAGAGGAAGGAACACTCCCAAACTCATTCTATGAGGCCACCATCACCCTGATACCAAAACCAGACAAAGATACTACAAAAAAAGAAAATTACAGACCAGTATCACTGATGAATATAGATGCAAAAATCCTCAACAAAATACTAGCAAACAGAATCCAACAACACATTAAAA
>NW_020174693.1:27982-156459 GCF_003031525.2 Neophocaena asiaeorientalis asiaeorientalis
AAATCATAAAGATCAGAGCAGAAATAAATGAAATAGAAACAAAGAAAACAATAGCAAAGATCAGTTAAATTAAAGCTGGTTCTTTGAGAAGATAAACAAAATTGATAAACCTTTAGCCAATGTCATCAAGAAAAAGAGGGGGAGGACTCATATCAATAAAATTAGAAATGAAAAAGGAGAAGTTACAGTGAACACCGCAGAAATACTAAGCATCATAAGAGACTATTGCAAGCAACTTTATGCCAATAAAATGGACAACCTGGAAGAAATGGACAAATTCTTAGAAAGGTATAAACTTCCAAGACTGAATCAGTAAGAAATAGAAAATATGAACAGACCAAGCACAATTAATGAAATTGAAACTGTGATTAAAAATCTTCCAACAAACAAAAGTCCAGGACCAGATGGCTTCAGAGGTGAATTCTATCAAACATATAGAGAAGAGCTAACACCCATCCTTCTCAAACTCTTCAAATCAATTGCAGAGGAAGGAACACTCCCACACTCATTGTATGAGGCCACCATCACCCTGATACCAAAACCAGACAAAGATACTACAAAAAAAGAAAATTACAGACCAGTATCACTGATGAATATAGATGCAAAAATCCTCAACAAAATACTAGCAAACAGAATCCAACAACACATTAAAAAGATCATACACTGTAATCAAGTGGAATTTATCCCAGGGATGCAAGGATTCTTCAACATACACAAATCAATCAATGTGATACACCATATTAACAAATTGAAGAAGAAAAACCATATGATCATCTCAATAGATGCAGAAAAAGCTTTTGACAAAATTCAACACAGATTTATGATAAAAACTCTCAAAAAAGTGGGCATGGAGGGAACCTACCTCATCATACTAAAGGCCATAGATGACAAACCCACACCAAATTCATTCTCAATGGTGAAAAACTGAAAGCATTTCATCTAAGATCAGGAACAAGACAAGAATGTCCACTCTCACTACTATTATTCAACATAGTTTTGGAAGTCCTAGCCATGGCAGTCAGAGAAGGAAAAGAAATAAAAGGAATACAAATTGGAAAAAAAGTAAAACTGTCACTGTTTATAGATGACATGATACTATACATAGAGAATCCTAAAGATGCCACCAGAAAACTACTAGAGCTAATCAGTGAATTTGGTAAAGTTGCAGGGTACAAAATTAATGCACAGAAATCTCTTGCATTCCTATACACTAACAGTGAAAGGTCAGAAAGAGAAATTAAGGAAACAATCCATTCACCATTGCAATAAAAAACCTAGGAATAAACCTACCTAAGGAGGTAAAAACCTGTACTCAGAAAACTATAAGACACTAATGAAAGAAATCAAAGATGACACAAACAGATGGAGAAATATACCATGTTCTTGGATTGGAAGCATCAGTATTGTGAAAATGAGTGTACTACCCAAAGCAATCTACAGATTCAGTGCAAGCCCTATCAAATTACCAGTGACATTTTTTACAGAACTAGAACAAAAATTCTTAAAATTTGTATGGAGACACAAAAGACCCCAAAGAGCCAAAGCAATCTTGAGGGGAAAAAATGGAGCTGGAGGAATCAGGCTCCCTGACTTTAGACTATACTACAAATCTACAGTAATCAAGGCAATGTGGTACTGGCACAAAAGCAGAAATATAAATCAATGGAACAGGATAGAAAGCCCAGAGCTAAACCCATGCACCTATGGTCAACTAATCTATGAGAAAGGAGGCAAGAATATACAATGGAGGAAAGACAGGCTCTTCAATAAGTGGTGCTGGGAAAACTGGACAGCTATATGTAAAAGAATGAAATTAGAACCCTCCCTAACAGCATACACAAAAATAAACTCAAAATGTATTAAAGAGCTAAATATAAGACCGGACACTGTAAAACACTTAGAGGAAAACATAGGAAGAACACTCTGACATAAATCACAGCAAGATCTTTTTTGACCCACCTCCTAGAGTAATGGAAATAAAACCAAAAATAAACAAATGGCACCTAATGAAACTTAAAAACTTTTGCACAGCAAAGGAAACTATAAACAAGATGAAAAGACAAACCCTCAGAATGGGAGAAAATATTTGCAAACGAATCAGCAGACAAAGGATTAATGTCCAAAATATATAAACAGCTCATGCAGCTCAATATTAAAAAAACAACCCAATCAAAAAATGGTCAGAAGACCTAAATAGACATTTCTCCAATGACGACACACAGATGGCCAAGAAGCACATGAAATGTTGCTCAACATCACTAATTATTAGAGAAATGCAAATCAAAACTACAGTGAGGTATCTCACACCGGTAGAATGGGCATCATCAGAAAATCTACAAACAACAAATGCTGCAGGGAGTGTGGCAAAAAGGGAACCCTCTTGCATTGTTGGTGGGAATGTAAATTGGCACAACCACTATGGAGAACACTATGGAGGTTCCTTAAAAACCTAAAAATAGAATTACCATATGACCCAGCAATCCCACTACTGGGCATATACTCAGAGAAAACTGTAATTCAAAAAGACACATGCACCTCAATGTTCATTTGCAGCACTATTTACAATAGCCAGGTCATGGAAGCAACCTAAATGCCCATCGACAGATGAATGGATAAAGAAGATGTGGTACATATATACAATGGAATATTAGCCATAAAAAGGAACAAAATTGGGTCATTTGTAGAGACATGGATAGACTTAGAGACTGTCATACAGAGTGAAGTAAGTCAGAAAGAGAAAAAAATGTGTATTAACACATATGTGGAATCTAGAAAAATGGTACAGATGAACCGGTTTGCAAGGTAGAAATAGAGACACAGATGTAGAGAACAAACGTATGGACACCAATGGGGGAAAGTGGGTGGTGGTGGTGGTGGTGGTATGAATTGGGAGATTGGGATTGACATATATACACTAAAATGTATAAAATAGATAACTAATAGGAACTTGCTCTATAAAAAAATAATAAAATTGAAATCAAAAAAAATTTTTGCCCTTCTTTAGTCTTCTGTCATCCATCACACTCACTGTGATTTCTGAAGAATTGCAGAAGATATTCACAACCAATATGTGTAAGTTCTTTTAGAGTTCTGAGGTATAGTATTCGTGGGCCAGAGACTTGGACTTCCTTCATCTGGATTGTTGGTCTCTAACTAGTATGACCTATCTTGAGTTTCAGTTCTTCTTTATATTAAGTGATATTCTATTTCCAGTTTGAAGACAATTCTTCTTTTTGGAACAGGTAGAATTACAATTGGATGTGGTTGATTCTGCCTTATGGCTATCATTTGTTAAAGTCAAATTATTTTGTCTAAGAAGTTAGTATAAGCCTTCCTGTTCTTATAACTATGAATATAACAAGGATAACAATGGTAAAAGCTTTTTGTCACCCATAATATTTTTATATTAGTTATATAGATGATATAGAGGTTTCAGATTCCTGAAGAAAATAGTTTGGAAGACTGAACACAACTCTGAATTATGTTTTCAGAATATTTTATAAACCGACCTTTAATTAGCTCTATTTCATGTCCTAGTAGTAGTTCTACAATAAGTATTTAACATAGTCATTGTTGCACTAATGTTGTTGAAAATTTACATGTAGTTTTTCTTGAGTCATATTTAACTATGTGATGGTATCCTTTTATTTGAAAGATTTTTCTAGTATAAATTTTCTTCTAATATCGCTAGTAAATCTGGATTTTTATATATTTTTAATTTATTTTTTACTTTATATGTTATATCACTCAGTTTGGATATAGGCATCTTATAACCTATTGTGTGAACTGAAAACTAAGGTAGTAATGGGGCAAAAGGAGAGAACGAAATAGTTAGTTGGGGCTGGAGGGCATTTTAAGCAAGGACTGAAGGATTCTAATTGCTAGATGTGACATAATTATGAATCAGGTGAATCACTCCCTATTACTGATCTTCTCTAAGCTCTGCCCTCACGTCCACTTTCCCACTATTATATTTCTCCATTATATGTTCCCATGGCAGTTCTCCACTATTGTACTTATCACAGTTGGAATGATTTATTTAGTGTTTAAAGTCCTAGCTAGACAATTTTGTTCCCTATACTTATGTACTTGGCATATAGTAAGAACCCAGTATTTGTAGAATGAATAGTTTTTAAACTTCTAAAATAATAATCATATCCTTAGTATGTATGGGAGCTAATAATCGTTGAATGGCTGACCAAAGGAATGCATATGTTTAGCAAGGACAAAGGCAAAGAACACTATCTTTCTCAGAATATTCCTTTTCTGTATTACTTTTACTTTTCACATATCTACTACCCTCTCTTGTTCTCACTCCAAAATTTCTCCATTTGAGAGTGCTGATGAGTAAAGTGCCTTACTAATATTGACCCTCTAAGAAGATTTATGTTTTTAAAGAAGTTAAGATCTGAAAGAATACATCATTAATGATAAGATTTAATACACTTGTCAGAGATGGGAAAGATATTTTGTGGAATGGGTCCTTTTTGCCTCTTAAAAACCACATTCATGGTCCTGTCCCTCTCTCTCTCTCTTTCTTTTTTTCTACAGATATTTTTTGAGCACGTAATTTGTAAACTGTTGGGAATTAGAAAGCAAAATGTTTAAAAAGTGATGTGAGGGAAAGGGTCATTGGTTGAGAACCTTCCAAGACCAGGCAGAGGAATTTGGATTTGACGTTTCATGCCAAGGAGGTATTGCCTTCTTCAGCTAGAGAGTGACAGCAAAACTTCTAGAGGTTATTTAGCTAAAGTCAGTGGAACAAATTCTGATGATATGCTGTTGTATATTTCACGCTTATCTTTAAGAAGACAAGACAAAAACTAGGGAATGCTAGACCAATTTTTTAGCTAAACAACAAACAATTCAGTATTCTGAAATGGGCAGCACAGTCTGATATTTTTAGTTGATTATATAAGGCAAATTTTGTTATAGGTTTATAATTCCTCTCATTTAGCTATATATATATTAAAATTATTTGCAGCATAAGAAAACATCAGAGAAGGGCATAAAAACATAGCTCAAAAGCAAAACCAACTCTCCTACAAACATTTTTGCAATTTGCAATTCCTTGTTTTACATGAAGGTATTAGCTATAATAAATGTAGCATAACCTCTTTACCTTCTACCTTTAAAGACTGCTTCTCTGGAATGTAATTCTGAGATATATAAATATTAAGTAAAAAAGAAAAAAGTACTTGATATTTTGGAATATTTGAACAGTATATTTCTAATCGATTTTTATGTATATAGTACTTGGAGATAATTCATTTACTCAGTAACACTCAGTTCAATTCATTAAACATTTAAGACTGAAGTTTTAGTATGTTGAACATGAAAGGCTCTTTGCCAGTCAGTAGAGTAGCTCATCTTCTATCTCCTAGGGATACTCTTTCAGGGTCATCCACTACCCCATATAGAACCTCTGAACAAGAAAAGAGCACCCCACGTGATTGATTCAGACCCCAGAGAGAACTATTGCTTGGTTGTAGTGTTCGGGCTAGAATTTCAGCCCCCATTGCCTCCTGGGCCTGGCACCTCACAATCATACACAGCACCTCTGAGTGTTCATTGAAGTTTCCATGTTCTTCCTGGGCTTTTGTTGCTATTGTTGTTCGTTTATAGAATAGTGGTCGTTTCTCCTGGGCAGAAAGATAAACTTTTTAAGGTAAGACCTTGTATTTTATATCAAAAGAAAATAAAAAACAGAATGAATGAACAGTACCAGGCATTTTTCATGTGTTAACTCATATAATCTTCACAAGAGTCCTTTGATGTATGTGTTATTATACAAAGTTTAGTGATTTAGAAAATAATGTTTAGCGGTTGGGTGACTTGCTTAAAGTCAAAAAGCTAAAAGGCAAAAAGGACAAACTCAGATGCAAGAATAGCTGCCTTAGGTTTAGTTCTGACATCAAACAGCAAACAACCTTCAACAGCCCACTTATCCCTTTGCCCCCAAATAGTACAATCATGTAAACAAACTAAAACTCATCCCACCTCATAAAGTGCCCACCAAGGAGCATGGTGAGAGAAAGGCATGAGATGGTTATTTGAATAATCCAAGGGACTGTTTTTTGTATTTTGTTTCCCTTTTGGGGTTGTTTATGTCCTTAAGGAAAAAATTCAAGAAGTAAAAGAAAGGAAGAATTCTGGGCTTGCTTTAGTCCGTTGTGAAATAAAGTAATTGATAAATGTTGGTTGAATGTTGAATACATTTGCTATAAGCCATCAGAAATTAGGTATGTGTTATAACACTTTAACCTGGGAGAAAGAAAAAAAAAAAGTCCACTTGCTTTTTCAGACCTAGAAATAGGACTAGCCAGTGGTGCCAAGAGTGGCCTGTTTTTGTCCTTTCAAGAAGAAAGGATCAAATAATTAAAATGTCCTGGCAATTAACAGTATTTTAGGAGTACTTCAGTAGTTCTGTGAATTACAGTTACCGTCTCTCTCACTTCCAGTAAGTTCACCCGATGATAAATGGAGTCACATAACCAAAGAGACAGTCAGATAATTTAGCTAAGGCTCAAGGGGAGCTACAAGAATAATCAAATAACAAGAAAGTGTTTTGCAGAGGAAGAGTTAAAATAGCAGGCTTTTTCAGCCTGAGGAAGGACTTTTGAAAGAGTATTTTTGAAAACTACAAGAGGCTGTGCAGTAGAAAGGTTACCAGCAGGGGCCCATGGTGCATCAAAATCAGATGTGGAGCTTTCCAAAAATACAGATGCTCAGGTTCTACCTCACCCCAGAGCTGCTGAAGTAAAATTTCAGTGGGGGTAGGGCATGGGTGGGGCTCAGACCTCTGTGCTTCTTTTGTTTGTTTTGAAGTATAGTTGATTTACAATACTATGTTAGTTTCAGGTATACAGCAAAATTATTCAGTTATATATATATATATATATTTCAGGTTCTTTTCCATTATTACAAGATGTTGAATAAGTTCCCTGTGCTATATAGTAAATTCCTGTTGTTTATCTATTTTTATATATAGTAGTTTGTATCTGCTAATCCCGTATTCCTAATTTATCCCTCCCCCACTTGCTTTCCCCTTTGATAACCTAAATTTATTTTCTGTGTCTGTGAGTCTATTTCTGTTTTAGTTTTGCAGAGGAAGAGTTAAAATAGCAGGCTTTTTCAGCCTGAGGAAGGACTTTTGAAAGAGTATTTTTGAAAACTACAAGAGGCTGTGCAGTAGAAAGGTTACCAGCAGGGGCCCATGGTGCATCAAAATCAGATGTGGAGCTTTCCAAAAATACAGATGCTCAGGTTCTACCTCACCCCAGAGCTGCTGAAGTAAAATTTCAGTGGGGGTAGGGCATGGGTGGGGCTCAGACCTCTGTGCTTCTTTTGTTTGTTTTGAAGTATAGTTGATTTACAATACTATGTTAGTTTCAGGTATACAGCAAAATTATTCAGTTATATATATATATATATATTTCAGGTTCTTTTCCATTATTACAAGATGTTGAATAAGTTCCCTGTGCTATATAGTAAATTCCTGTTGTTTATCTATTTTTATATATAGTAGTTTGTATCTGCTAATCCCGTATTCCTAATTTATCCCTCCCCCACTTGCTTTCCCCTTTCATAACCTAAATTTATTTTCTGTGTCTGAGTCTATCTCTGTTTTGTATATAGATTCATGTGTATTATTTTCTAGATTCTACATATAAGTAATGTCAAGTAATATTTGTCTTTGTCTGATTTCACTAAATATTGTTGTTGCAAATGGCAATATTTCATTTTTTATAGCTGAGTAATATTTCATTGTGTGTGTGTATATATATATATTTATATACCACATCTTCTTAAGTCATTCATATGTTAATGGAAACATGGGTTATATTTTCTGTGTCTGTGAGTCTATTTCTGTTTTGTATATAGATTCATGTGTATTATTTTTTAGATTCTACATATAAGTAATGTCAAGTAATATTTGTCTTTGTCTGATTTCACTAAATATTGTTGTTGCAAATGGCAATATTTCATTTTTTATAGCTGAGTAATATTTCATTGTGTGTGTGTATATATATATATTTATATACCACATCTTCTTAAGTCATTCATATGTTAATGGAAACATGGGTTGTTTCTATGTCTTGGCTATTATAAATAGTGCTGCTGTGAACATTGGGGTACATGTATCTTTTCTATTTAGAGTTTTCGTCTCTTCCGGGTATATTCCCAGGAGTGGGATTGCTGGATCATATGGTAGCTCTATTTTTAGTTTTTTAAGGAACTTCTGTACTGTTTTCCATAGTGGCTGCATCAATTTACACTCCCATCAACAATGTAAGAGAGTTCCCTTTTCTCTACACCCTCTCCAGCATTTATTATTTGTAGCCTTTTTGATGATATCCATTCTGTGTGTGAGATGATACTTCATCATGGTTTTGATTTGTATTTCTCTAATAATTAGCGATGTTGAACATCCTTTCATGTGCCTATTGGCCATCAGTATGTCTTCTTTGAAAAAAATGTCTATTTAGGTCAGACCTCTGTGCTTTTTAAAAGCTTCAGTGATATTCCAGACACACAGCTAGGGTTTGGAACAATTGCTTTTGTCTCTTGGTCTCCCATCACAACTGACTGATCACCTGTTTGTAGACTCCTTATATTCCAGAGTCTCTTGTCATGAAATGCTTAGTGCAACTCATAGCCAGTGTAATGAAGCTTTCCTAAAAGGAAGCTCATATTGTGTTCCAGGAATGATGCTAGTTCTTTTACACAGGATATTTTATTTCATTCTCAAAACAACCTTTTGACAAAGATATTATCATACCCATTTAATAAATAAAGAAAAGAAGCTGCAGGGCTTTAGTGACTTACCATACAAAATAAAGTACAGAAACCAGAATTTGGATCCAGAGCTGGTGGACTTCAGAACCTGCACCAGAAAATAGATCTGAAAATCTAAGGCAGATTGGAATAAAAAAACCTATTAGATTGGTTGTTACTGATATCAGAACTGAGGAAGGAGAATTGAAATAACTGACAACTGACATATTTACTGATTTCAGTATTTGCCCATGGTAACAAACTATATGATCATTCACATATTACCCACACTTATTCAGATATTAGCACGCAGTAGGTGGCACAATCCAAACACAAAGTAGTTTGGGGAAAAAAGTTGCTTTTTTTCCTCTTTTCTCATAACACTTTGAATATCATAGTCGTTCTTTTTATCCTTAAACATAGTGGCAACATCTTTAAATTGAACTACCAAATCTTGATCCCCAGCGGAGTTCAGGTTTTACTTTTCTTTTTATGTCATTTGATCTTGGACTTGCTAATGCCACAGGCTCTTCATGTGCTTACTAGACAGATAATTTAATTTTAGTATCTCTCATTAGTCTGAGTATTCCATATTGGTCTTCCTTTTTTTTTTTTACCAGGAAGTTAGCATATACCTTTAGATGGCATATGCCATTTATGCCTAGAGATGTTGTTTTGACCTGACTGCTATGTCCACTGCACTCACCATTAGCCATTTTTGATTACTCACATACACACACATCTACATAAATGCACAGAATAATTACTTTATATAATACTTTTGATTAACTCCATCTTTTGCAGTTTTCTTGGGACTGAGGCCTATGTATTATAACTGCTCTTGGATATACAGTTTAGTGATGAATTTATGTTATTAGTGCCATGCTTTTTCTTGAGACGTTGGCATTATTGCTTTTGAAATTCTTATCTATCAGAAAATTATTGAAGACTGTACTGTTTAGGTAGGGGAATTTGGCAATGTTTGGTTCTCTGTTACCAGTGACAGTATTTAACTTTGTGACTATTGCAATGTAAGTTGATATCCTACTCCTGTGTTCTTTTAGTTTTTGATAGTTTTACCCTTTTAATTTTTAATATTCATCTTTCAGGCACATAATATAAATTTTTGAAGGAATCCGTTCTATAGTATACTAGCTCTGCCTAAGAAGTTATTTCACACAGGTTCTTAACTGAATTTTTAAGTATCATTTTTTTCTGAAAGCCAAAGCTGAGGTCAGTAATCATTTATAGAACTGAATTGTCTATGAGTAGCTTTGAAAATAAATGTCTCTGTGCCCATAAATCTTGGATAAAAGACTTGTAAGTTGTTGAAAAAAATGTTTGTTATAGACTCTTAAACAGAAGTAGCCAATGCTTTTTATATTTCTGATGTTTAGATTTTTAGATTTAAAAAATTTTAGATTTCTGACTGAAATCTACCTTCAGAAAGAAAAATGTACATTTTAGGATAATATGATTCTGGTGATTCTGTTGCATGTGTGAGTGAGATTCAGATCAGTGTTCCAGAGACAATCAGAACACTGTGAGATTCTAATTACTCTGAGATAAAAGTAAATTCTTTCACAAAGCCATGTGAGAGTTCTGAAACTATTCTCTAATAAGTTATATGATTTTATAGGGAGATACTATTTGGTAATATGAATAAAGTCATAATTCTTAGGGTCTGAACTTCACTCCAATAGTCTTTCTTTCATGGTGTAGGAGAGAAAAGCACATTTTGATCATGTCAGATTTATATAATACATTATATTCCTCTAATAACCCAGTTGCACCAATCTTCTATCTGTTTCTATGAGGTTTTTTTTTTAAGATTCTACATATAATTTTTTTAAGATTCCACGTATAAGTGAGATCAAACAGTATTTGTCTCTCTGTATCTAATTTATTTCGCTTAGCATAATGCCCTCAAGGTTCATCCATGCTGTTGCAAATGGCAGGATTTCCTTCTTTTTTATGGCTGAATAATATTCATATATATATTTAAATTAAGTAAACAAGGAGGCCATTAGACTGAGGTTACTCTAATGCTGTAGCAGCCTAAATAAGCAAACAGAATCTAAGCCTATAAAATTGGAACCTAAGAACAATCAATCACAAACAACTAACTGGCTTCAATATATAGCCAATCAATAATTTCCTTACTTTGCTTCTGCCTTTTCTCTAGAAATGTCTTCCCTCAAGTTCTTGTCAGTGGGGTGTAGCCCTTCTAAATACTTCCAGTTTGGTGCTACCTGATTAACTTGATTTTTGTTCAAATAAACTCTTAGATTTTTAATATGCCTCAGTTTATCTTTTAACCATATATGTATGTGTTTTAACCATATATGACTATATATATATAACATTTTCTTTATCCATTTATCGCTTGACAAATACTTAGGTTGTTCGCTTGCATGTCTTGTCTATTTTAAATGATGCTACAGTAAACGTGGAGGTGCAGGTATCTTTTGAAGATAGTGATTTTGTTTTCTTTGGATAAATACCCAGAAGTGGGATTGCTGGATCATATGGTGGTTCTATTTTTAATTTTTTGAGGAACCTCCACATTGTTTTCCATAGTGGCTGCACCAACTTCCATTCCCACCAATAGTGCACACAGGTTGCCTTTTCTCTACATCCTCACCAGCACTTGTTGTGCTTGTCTTTTTGGTAACAGCCATTCTAACATGTGTGAGATGATACCTCATTGTGGTTTTGACATGCATTTCCCTGATGATTAGTGATGTTGAGTACTTTTTTGTGTATCTGTTAGCCATTTGTATATATTTTTTGGAAAAATGTTTATTCAGATCCTTTACCTATTTCTTAATTGGGTTACTTGGGGTTTTTTTGCTACTGAGTTTTATGAGTTCCTTGTATTGTATATTTTGGATATTAACTTTTTAGGTTTGCAGATATTTTCTCCTGTTCCATAGGTTATCTTTTCATTTTGTTGATTGCTTCTTATATATATTTTAAAAGAGTTTGTGAGGATTGATATTGTTTTCTGAAATGTTTGGTTGAATTCACCATTAAAGCCATCTGGGTCTGGCCTTATATTTATGGGAAGTTTGAAAGTTACTATATCTCTTTACTTGTTATAGATTTGCTCAGAACTTCTATTTCTTCTTTAGTCAGTTTTAGTATTTAGTATCTTTCTAGGAATTTGTGCATTTCATCTAGGTTATCTGATTTGTTGGCATAAAGTTATTCGTAGTATTCTCTTACAGTCCTTTTTATTTCTGTAAGTTTGATAGTGATACCCCTCTTTTATTCCCAGTCTTAGTAATTTGAGTCTTCTCCCTTTTATCTTGGTCATGCTAGCTAAATTTTTGTCAATTTTGTTGATCTTTTTCAAGATCCAACTTTTGGTTTTATTGATTTTTTTTCTATTGTTTTTACATTCTCTATTTTAATTCTATCTAATCTTTATTATCTCATTACTTCTGATTTGGATTTCCTTTTTTCCTCTAGTTTCTGAATTTTAAAGGTTATGTTATTGATTTGAGATCTTTCTCTTTTTTTTTTATTATAGCTTTATAGCTGTGGACTTCCCTTTAGGCACTTATTTATCTGTATCCTATAAATTTTAGAATGTTGTGTTTTTCTTTTCATTCACCTGAAAGTATTTTCTAATTTCTTTGTGACTTATTCTTTGACTCACTGGTTATTTAGGACAGTGTTTTTTAATCTCCATGTATTTGTGAATTTCCCAAGTTCCTTCTTTTATTGATTTCTAATTTTATTATTTTGTGGTCAGAGAATATACTTTGTATGATTTCATTCTTTTCAAATTTATTGGTACTTATTTTGTGGTCTAACATGCAGTCTATCCTGGAAAATGTTCCATGTGCACTTGAGAAGACTGTGCATTTGGTGGAATGCTCTCTATATAGATGTCTGTTAGATGTAGTTGGTTTATGGTGCTGTTCAAGTGTTCTGTTTGCTTGTTGATCTGCCTGATTGTTCTGTCCATTATTGAAAGTGAAGTATTGAATTCCCCAACTATTATTGTTGAATTGTCTATTTTTCCCTTCAGTTCTCTCAGTTTGTTTTGTTTTGTTTTGTTTTGTTTTTGTTTTTTTGCGGTGCACGGGCCTCTTCACTGTTGTGGCCTCTCCCATTGCGGAGCACAGGCTCCGGATGCGCAGGCTCAGTGGCCATGGCTCATGGGCCCAGCCTCTCCATGGCATGTGGGATCTTCCCAGACCAGGGCATGAACCTTTGTCCCCTGCATCAGCAGGTGGACTCTCAACCACTGCACCACCAGGGAGGCCCCAGTTCTCTCAATTTTTGTTTCATGTGTTTTGGGACTCTCTTAGGTGCATATGTGTTTGTATATGTTCTGTCCTCCTGATGGATTGACCATTTTATCTTTATAAATTTATTAAATGTTCTATTTTAAATCTCTAGTAACAATTTCTGTCTTAAAGTTTCTTTCGTCCAATATTAGTATAGCCACTCCATCTTTCTTTGGGTTACTGTTCACATGGTATATCTTTTTCTGTCTTTTTACTTTAAATCTATTAGTGCCCTTGAATATAAAGTATGTCTCTTGTAGATGCTATGTAATTGGATTATTAAAAAAACAAAACAAAACTATCCTGCCAATCTCTGCCTTTTATTTGGAGTGTTGTATGCACTTACACTTAATGTAATTACAGATAAAGTAGGACTTACGTCTTCCATTTTATTATTTGTTTTCTATGTATTATATACTTTTAATTTCTTTTTTCCTCATTTACTGCCTTTCTTTGTATTAAATAGATATTTTCTAGTTTACCATTTTAATTCTCTTGGAGTTTCTTGTATTATTTTGTTATAGTTGTTATTTTCTTAGTGGGTGTTCTATGATTACAGTTAATATTTTAACTTAAAACAATCTATCTTGAATGAATCCCAACATAATCTCAATAGTAGTCAAAAACTTTGCTCCAATATAGCTTCATTTCCTACCCCCTTTTGAGGTATTTTCATACAGCTCTAGATTTCATTTACATCTTTTTACGTTATAAACATATCAACCCACATTTATAATTACTGCTTTATGCAGTTGTTATTTTAAAATAATATATGAGGTGAAAAGAATTACAAATAAAAATACATTTATACTGTCTCTCATATTTACCTATGTAGCTACTTTTACCCATGCTCTTTATTTCTTCATGTGGATTTGAGTTACTCTCTAGTGTTCTTCTAATTCAGGTTGAAAATCTTCCTTTAGTATTTCTTTTAGGGCATGTCTACTAGCACTTCTCTCAATTTTTGTTTATCTGGGAATGTCATAATTTACCTTGAATTTCTGAAGGATAGTTTTGCTGAATATAGAATTCTCGGTTGACATTTTTTTCTTTCAGCATTTAGAATGTTCCAACTCACTGCCTCTAGACTCTATGATTTCTGAAAAGTTAGCTATTAATCTTATTGGGGATCCCTTCTACAAGATGAATTATTTTTCTCTTGTTGCTGTCTCATGATTCTTGCTGTCTTTGTTATTCAACAATTTAACTATGTGTCTATATGTAGATCTCTTTAAATTTATCTTTCATGAAATTTGTTGAGATTTTTGGATGTGTAGATTAATTTTTTTCCATAAAATTTGGAAAGTTTCTGGCCATTATTTTTCAGAAATTCTTTCTGTTCCTTCTTTCTCTCCTCACTTCTAGGACTCTCATTATGCATATGTTGGTATACTTGTTGGTGTTGCACAGTTCTCTAATGGTCTGTTATTTGTATTTATTCTTGTTTCTTTCTTTTCCTCAGACTGGATAATTTCAATTGCCCTATCTTCAAGTTTGTTGATTCATTCTTCTGCCAGCTTCAATCTACTTTTGAGTCCCTCTTGCAAATGTTTCATATCAGTTATTCTAATTAACAACTCAGAATTTCTGTTCTTTTCCATTTTTAAAAATCATATCTCTATTGATACTGATTTTCTCTATTTTCCTTTAATATCTATTCTTATACATTTCTTTAATTCTTTATAGATGATTCCTTTGGTTATTTGAACATATTTATAATATATGATTTAAAGTCTTCATCTAGTAAGTTCAAAATCTGTTCTTCTTGAGGGACAGTTTCTGCTGTTTTTTCTCCTTTATATGGGCCTAATTTTCCTGTTTCTTTATAAGTCTTATAACTTATGTTGAAAATTGGACATTTAAAATCATATAAAATGGCAACTCTGGAAATCAGATTCCTCCCTTCCCAGGGTTTTTGTTGTTGTTGCTGTTTGTTCGTTAAGTGACTCTCCTGGATTAATTCTGTCAAGTCTGAATTGTTTTTCACTGTGGCCATTTAAGTGTCTGCTGCATTAGCTTAGTGGTTACCTTACAATTTGACAGAGATTTTCTTAAATACCTTGAACCAATAAGTCCGCCTATGCCATGGACTCTGTGTGTTGAGGTCTGTCCTCAAGTTCTGGCAGCTTCTGTATCTGCCTTAGCTTTACTTCCTCCTTGTACGGAACTAGTTCAGCCAGAGGTAAGAGATCAGAGTCTTCTCAGATTTTTTTCTGGGCATGCACACAGCCCTCCACATGTATGTAGCCTTTTTGGTCCATAGAAATATGCTGGAGCTTTTCAGAGACCCCTATAGGCATCTCTTTCTCCAGATTTTCCTTTAAAGGTTTTTTGGAGAGCCTTTTATTAGCCATTGCTGGTATCACTGGCTCCAGCAGTTGTGACGTTAAACAGCTGCAACATTAAACGGTTGCTGTTAATTCATTTTAACAAACACCTAGAAGATAGCGCCTTTCTCACTGAGTGAGCTCTGCATCAGGTCAAATAAGAACAAGCCCTGTAAATAGGCCTTTTCCAGGGGCCTGCTGAACATGTTAAATCTGGAGAATTCTCTGTGGCTGTAAGGATGTTTGCAGCACTCCGAAGCCATTCAACCCTCCCCCCTCCCCCCCCCACACACACCCTAGTGGCTTCTTGGCTACTGGTTTAAAGACTTACTATTATTGAGAGGCTGCTAATTTTCTCCCTGTGGAACTGAGGACAAAGAAATGGGAATGGGGCAAGTTAGATTGCCACAGTGCTCACTGTTTGTACAAAAATTCTGCTGATTTTCTGGGATAAAGTTTACACAGATTGCTGCAAGTTTTTGTTATTTCCAGAGTTCTGAAAAAATTGATTTTTGACATTTTTTTGTGAATGTTCTTGTTACTTCTATGGTGGAGTAGATTTTCGGAGATCCTTACTTCTTCTAGAAGTGCTTCCTCCCTGGCTTTTAAAAGAGTAAGCACTCCTTGCTTCTTAGAACACAATGCTTTTTTGTCGGATGAAGCAGAGTGCTGGCAAGGAGTTGACTAGAAGGTGAAATAAAGTAGATGAGATTGGTGAGTTAAGGGCTAAGCTAAAGAATTTTGTTTGGAGTAAAATTTATTTGGGAGGTACTTGAGTTCATAGACCATGAATAATGTGAGGATAATGATGTTTGAAGATTATTCTAATGGTTTCACATAGAGTGAAATACAGCTGTACGAGAAGGGAGATGAGTTTAGAGGCAGTGCCAATAATCTACGTGTGTGGTGCTAAGGCCTGTCTTAACATGGCAGCTATGGACATAGAAACGCAAAGGTGGATTAGTCATGGGATTTGGTGATCGACCGGATCTGTGGAGTAATGGAATAGAGGGGTTTCAAAAGATATAAATGTTGCTGCTCTGCTTCACAGAGATGGTGGTAGAGTAATGGTAATGAGGATAATGGAAAGCAGACGTGTGGCAAACTTTTATTTTGACATCTTCATTTCACTAACAGTCTCTTCTTAAGTTCCTTGGGCCAGTCATGGGATCATAAAGATTAAATGAATAGGTGTTGGATTTTAAAGCCAGGGTCTTATACTATCAAAAGCTAAATATTATCAGGAGGCTTCCTAAATCACATTAATTTAGAAAAAGGAGAAGAAGAAAAGGAAAGTTTTTTGTTTGTTATTTTTAAAGTCTAAAGATATTCCAAAATGTTTATTATGTTAACTTACTTTTCTAACATGTGATTCTCTGGTAAAGCAGATGGAAGAAATCTACAGTTTTGTATTATTGAGCTTTAATTGCTGTGTGTAGAAATGATAGGTCCATAGCCTTGAATGTGTATTAATAGAACGTATTTTAGTAGTGTATCTTTCATAAGTGAAAGAGTCTTGGGTTCAAGCACTCCTTGCTTCTTAGAACACAGTGCTTTTTTGTCAGCATGTGGATTTATCATGATTTCAAATGATTTTCCTCCTTTGATTTTCCATAGCCCTTGAGGAGAGAAAGCAATAAATGAAAAATGAGATGATTATCAATGAGATGATTGCTTTAATCTTTATAATTGAGAAATGTTAATTCCTGTGTGGGATCAAAGTCCGATTTCTGGACTCTTCCCTAACCTAGGAACATTTCTCATTCAGTTGTTCACTTCTTTATGTGCATCTAACAAGGCTGAAACTGGAGATAGCAATACATATATCCATGTTGCCTTTGCACCATAGTCTTCTTCAGTATTTTAAATAATTATATTATTCATCAGTTTTCGTGTTCTTCCAGATTTTTCAAAACATTAAATTACAGATTTGTATTATTTACCGTATTTGGAAGCTAAAGTAACAAAAATCAATTATGGTATTATTACCTTACTTGTTTCCATGAGTAGAGAGTAAATGACTACAAAAGAGTTTTCTTATAATTAATGTTTCTGTTAGAATAGCACAAGGAATGGAAGGCTTTGCAGGCTATTTAGGCTGTCTTCCTTATTCTTAAGACTTAATTTTTCTTAATCTTGGTTATTTATGTTATTTATTTATTCATCTTTTTGTTAGTTGGTTAATCCAATCATTTAATATCAATTAAAATTTTTTGAGAATCTACTTTGTGCCAGGATTGTGCTGTATTGAAACACACAAAGAAGCACTGTTTGGGAGCACTTGCTCTCTGGGAAGACAGAATTTAGAAGTAGCTAGCAATAAAAATATCGAGTATCAATATAGAATCTGAAAATCTAGTGTGTTGTGAGATACTGTATAGAATATTACTGTTGTTTTTAGATTCAGAGAAGAAAGAAAGCCATATAGGCAGTAGAACTGATGAAATGCTTCAGAGACTAAGTAAAGTTTATGATTGGTTGTGAAAGAAAAGGAGAATATCTATAGGCCTAGAAGAGTCCCCTGATCCTCAAAAGAGATGATGACAGCATAAGCAAAAAGACAGAGGCAGGAATGTGACATTCAGGATGGGGGCTACCAAATACATCAGCCTAACAGAGGGTTCCTTTTGAATGGTATCCTTGGGGAGGCATTGAAAGCCTTAAGAAGTAGAACAATTACTATAAAATTCATATTTCTATTCAACAAATATTTATTGGATGATAACTGTTGTCCTCTGATAGTACTACAATCTGGGGCTATAGGCACCTACGTTTTAGGAACGATATGAAGCTATAGATCTCAAACTGGACCACTCTATGGAGGTACTATAAAGGGCTTGCAATTTCATACAGGCACAAAGCTTGTCTGTAGATTACATAAATCATAGGTCTTACATATCCATATCCATTTTTATTATTTTCAAATGTGTATTAGTTTTGCTGTGATTAATAAAATGGAAAATTATTGTTGCTTTTTGCTCATGTACTTGTTTCAAACAACAGATTCTAAAAGTATAACTTACCTACTGGAGTTGGGCAGAGAATGCAGGATTCTTTCTCTTTGCTTCATATGGTCATGTGGAGAGACATTGATCAGTTTACCTGGGCTTCTCTCTGCTCCAACTCACTCCTCAAGGGAGTTAACTGCTTTGTAAATTTGGAAGCAGGAACTGAGCATGTGTCACTAATTCTCTTCATGATCTTCTCATCTGCAGAGAGTATATGCAGTTAAGTTTAGCAGTAAGACACCTACCTGTTCAGGTTTGGGAGAACTGAGGCTAGTTTGTCTAATTCTGAGATATAGTAGTAGAAAGCCTGTATTGCCTTGTACCTAAGCCATGTTCTCTAGTATCTGCTCGGTCACTAGCCTATGTTGACGTTTTAATCCATTTGCCTTAGTCCTTTGTTTTTATCCACGGTTTGGCTAACTGCAGTCTCTGAGCCAAATCTGACCCACGCAGGCCAAATCTGGCCAGCCTCTTCTGTATACATACTATGTGTGTCTCTTTATTGCTACAGCAGCAGCATTGAGTAGTTGCAACAGAGATCATATGGCCTGAAAAGCCTAAATTGTTTACTCTCTGGCCCTTTGCAGAAAAGATTTGTCAACCCCTAGACTCTTATCTACCATTTGGGCAGGGAATAAGGAAGTCATTTATTGTACTCCCTAAATTTCTAAATTAATTCTAATATTATCACATAGGGGTTTGTAAAATTTTTTACTTTGAAAAACATGTTTTATCATTCAAAGTGGCGGAAACCCTTTTTGTAAAAAAGGAATGGACTCAGAGATGGGAGATTGAAGGCCTATTCAAGTAACAGGCATGAGTCGATGAAGTTTGAGCTAGTTTGGTGATTATGGAAACAGAAAAGTAATACTGGGTTTAGGAGTTATTATGAAGTGCAAATTTTATAAAAGTTGGTGACTCCTTCTTTATAGTAACGGTAAGCATGACAACAGGAGAAAGCAAAATGTCTCCAAGAGTTCAAACCTAGGTGACTGGGTGAATGTCCTGGGAGCAGTATATAATGTATTTTCTTATTCTGTCTGCCTTGTCTTTGGCCCTTTAAGTCACACATTCACTAACACCAGGAATAAAGACCCCAAGCATAGTTACAGTAGTCACCCAGGACTCTTCACCATTACCAGACCTACCAAAACTAAACATATGTCTATGCAACTTCAACATCAGTCTACCAGTTTGTTCCTATAAATTTGGCGATGCCCTTTGTCTTCTCATTATTTAACTTAAGTCTCAGTTATTTTTCTAACAGGCTTTAATAGGTTTATATCCTGGCTCCCTATACCTAGTTGTGAATACTTACATGTATGTGTATGTATTTTTATGTTTGAATATTCAGTTTTTCAGTTCATTTATTTGTTTAGTATTTATCTATTTTTTTAAAATACTTTGTTTTCTGCCTCTTTCCGAGAAAGAATATGAGGCTTGGACTCCTCACATTGCAAAGAAATCCTTTCATATAAGTAATCTTGGTTTCTTTCATTCTTTTTTTTCTTTTCTTTTTTGACAATAATTAATACTTCCTAGACAATGCATTCCCTTAGTCTTTTAGCCTCAAGGTTGTTTCATAAGATTTTTCCTCTTTGTCATCTTGTTATTGGTGAACTACATTCTGTTTATTTTGACTCCTTATGAAGATTATCTAGGTCTTTTATTGAGGATTTGTACTGAGCTGATCCCTATTTAGTTTGCATGGCATTTGACATACTTTCAGTTGCATTTGTGCAGTTTATTAAAGAGCTTATTCTTGTGATTCCAGCCATCTTCAGTTTCACCTGGGGTATGCAAATTTCTACACAACAGTACCAGAAATAAAAATCAAAGTTAATTTATATTTGAAATGGTATCATCACCTTCCTCAGGTGGTATTTAGGCTCACGGAATTTTTTTCTGAAAATAACATGTATTATAGTTTCAAAAAAAAGATCAGGCAAAAACAAAACAGAATATAGTCACATTCCCCAGTGTTAACCAACAAGAGTTTCTAATCATTCCTTCCAGAAATATTCCATACATATAGGTGTGTACACTTTCTTTTTATAGAAATGTTAACATACATTATATATTATTCTTTCCTTTGTTTATTTGTTTTAGCTCAACATACTAGTACCTATGCATTCGTCTCACTTTTTGAATGACTGAATAGTAATAATGGCTACATCTATTGAGCATTTAGGCACTTAGGCACTACATTAAGTACTTTATAAAATCTCTTTCATTTCAAATGTATTTCATTAATTTTATTATTTTATTCACAACCACCAACAACACTTTGAGGTAGATCCTATTAGTATTCTATCCTAATATTACAGGTGAAGAAACTGAGACTTTGCTAAGGCAGCTGCTTTGCTAAAAGTGGTAGAGCTAGGATTCTGACTCCACACTCTTTAATTACTATTCCAGTGTTTTTCAAGTATATTTCATCAACCATCTGCAACAATATGACCTGGGAAACTTGTAAAACAAGATCTCCAGGCTCATTGTCAGAGATTCTGATTTAGTAAAAATTTGGGAGAGAGTCACAAGTCTGAGTTATTAACAGATGATCCAAAGTAGGTTTTATATAGTCTAAAATCTGTGGACCTCTGCATTATATATACTACATTGCCTCTTTATATGAATGGTATTTATTTATTAAACAGTCTCTTAATGATGAACCTAATTTCCAGTCCTTTAATATTATAAACAGTGCTTCAGTACACATTCTTTACATGTACATTTTTATTTGTATTTGTGAATTTAATTGTAGGAAGGATTTCTAGAAGTAGAATTCCTGGGTAAAAGAGTATGTGCACTTAAAATTTTGAAACACTTTTGGGAATTTTATTAAGAACAGCTAATCTTCTTTTCCTTGCTAGTCCCTAGTTAATTATTAATTTTCCAAGAATAAAGATTTTAGAACACTAAAAGAGACTAATCAAAAGTTTTTTGAAGCCAGTTCCTTTTTTTAATCCTGTATTAGTTTACTAGGGATGCTAAAACAAAGTACCACGAAGCTGCATGGCTTAAACAACAGCAATGTATTTTCTGGCAGTTCTGGAGGCTAAGAGTCTGAAATTGAGGTGGCGGTAGAGCCAGTTTCTTCTAAGGAGAATGTGTTCCATGCCTTTCTCCTAGCTCTGGTGGTCTGTTGGCAATCTTTGGCATTCCTTGGCTTTGGCAGCATAACTTCAATCGTCACATGCTGTTCTCCCTGTGTACATGTCTGTCTCCAAATTTCCCCTCTTTATAGAGACACCAGTCATTGGATTAGGGGCTAACCCTAAATGACTTCATCTTAATTTAACTGATCATGTCTGCAACACCCTGATCTCCAAATAAGATTACATTCTGGGGGTTAAGACTTTGACATTTGACTTTTGGGGAGACACAGTTGAAACCAAAACATACTCAAAATAACATTCTCAGTACCCACACTGGTTTCTCAGCATTTATCTGGTGAGATTTCTATTGTGGTTTCAAATGTATAATTGACATCTCCATCTTTGAAGTCACCTCATCTTTGATCAAGAGAGTCTTAACTAAGAATCGAGCTCCAGGGGACACTGATTGGTAGCACTTTCCAAAGAGGGGCAATATCCTGACACCACCTACAACTCATATGATTGCCATTTGTAAAATCTGATTACAGCTTTTCTCATTCGTGGCACTAAGAATCAGGCTTCCCTCCAAATACTCCCCACTCCCATTTCATTATTTAACAGAAGCATTCAAAGTAGCATGTGTACATATATTTTTAGAAAGCAAGAGTGATAATCATGCAGTGCACATAAATGGTGCCTTGCAATACCATGCTCTAGGAATAATAATGGCAGTTTACCAATCTCATCTGGTCCCAGGTGAAGGAAAGATTTTAACATGGCAGAAGTCCAAGAGTCAACGCTGTCTAAAGATCTGCTTTCTAAAGGTCTGCTCTAACAATTGACAAATTAGCCTGAAAGAGATTTATATCAATTCACACTTCAAATAAAACTGTATAGAGTACCCATTTTTCCAAACCCTCACCAACACTGTGTATTATCTACAGCAATTTGATCAGGAATGGTATATCATGTGTTGCTTTAATTTACATATGTCTGATTAGAAATGAGATCAAGCATCTTTTCATACAAGAAATTTTTAGCTGTTTATCATGAACTGCTCCTATCCTTTGCCCACTTTTCTCCTTAGGTTGATGATCTCTTTAATCCCAATTTGTAATTCTCTTTATATAATAAAGATATTATAGCCCTTTGTCACATGTGTCAAAGAATTTTCCCAAATCTGTCATGTTTCTTATTTTTTTTTGTATTTTAGTGGCTTTATAGAAGTTTCATGTTTGTATGTACTCCAATTCACCAGTCTTTTTCTCTGCAGCTCTGATTATGAGTCTGGTTATAGCTCCTTGTCAAAGGCCATTCCTCTTTTAAGATTATTTTACAGGTGTATTTACTTATTATTTAAATATTTATCTGTAATTTATTTTGTTTTAAGAAATGAAGTATTAATACAGTTTTATTATTTCTTTCCAAATGACTAGTCAGTTATCTCATTGGCAATTATTATATAATCCATTGTTTTCCTACTGATTTGAAATACCATCTTTATAATATAATAAATTTTCACAAGCATTGGAGCTTTGTCTTTTTAAATTCTCTCTTCTATTTTATTGCCTTTCAGTTATTGCACCAGAACCATTTATAATTTATTTAAATATCTGATAAATGCTGATCTCCACCCCCTCCATTACTTTTCTCTTTTCAAATTGATACCTAGCTATTGTCAGACATTTATTTTTCCAAATGCACTTTAGGATCACTTGTCAAGATCCAAGATGGGGTGGGAGGGAAACTATTGCAATACTACTGCATTAAATTTAAGACTAAGTGAAAGTGAAAGAATCACTATCTTTAAAATATTGAGTCATATCATAATATAACAAGGTGTATTTTTCCATTGGAGTCCAATTTTAATGTTCCTCTCTCAACCCTTAATAATTTCTGTTGCCTCCCTATGTGTGTTGCTTTCTGCTGGTATTATTGTATTAGTTTCCTATTGTTGCAGTCACCAATGACCACAAACTTAGCAGTTTAAAAAACCCATAACTTTATTATTTTACAGTTCTGAAAGTCCAAAGTGTGTCCCACTGGGCTAAGTCCAGTGTGTTGATAGGGCTTCATTCCTTTCTGGAGACTCTAGGGGGAGAATCTGTTTTCTTGCCTTTTCTATCTTCTGTGAGCTGTGTTCATTCCTTGACTCATGGCTGCCTTACACCTTCAAAGCCAGCAATGGTCAGTCAAGTCTCTTACATTGCATCAGTCTGACACTGACTCTCCTTCCCTCTTTCATTTATAATGACTGTTGTGATACTGGGCCACCTGGATAATCCAGGATGATCTCCCCATCTCAAGATCCTTAATTTAATACATCTGCAAAGCCCCTTTTGCCATGTGACATGATATATTCACAGGTTTGGGGGATTAGGACATGGACATCTTTGAGAGGCTATTATTTTGCCTACCATTGTTATCAATTCTCCTTTCCCTAGGGTGGTTTTGTCACTCATTTTTCTCTCCCACTCAAAATCTCTTATTTTCTTATTTTTCTTAATATTCCATATTTATGTTGTAGTCTTCCTTATTTTAATGTCATTGTAAGTCTTCAGGGCATACTTTTCTTGATACTGCAGGACATGTCAGAGCAGCAAGACCACTTCCAAAAGTTTTCACCTACTGTGAATCATTTAGAATTGTGAGTCATCTCTAACTTTGAAAGAGCCATAGCCTACACTCCCTTGCATTAGTATTACTTTTCCCATTATCAGAAAAAGAATTCAGGAAGCAGTGAAAATATGCAGGTAGCTTGTATCATAGTACTAGCATAATAATTCTATTCCCATTGTCTTTTGTACCTAACATCTTCAAACTCATCTAAGTCAAACCACCATCTTCTATTCTTAGGAGATGCTTTGTATTGATCAGCCTAGGCTTGAAGACTTTCAGTGGCAGAGAACCTGCTACTTGCTAAGCAGCCCATTTCATACTGGGAAGCTCTGGTAGTCAGCCTTGTTACCATCTATCTGCACTCTTTCTATCAATTCTAGTCATTCTTCTGTTTTTCAAATACTTGTGATATGTGTTTTCCTGCACCTTTTCTTACTCAATCTTTCCCCACATGACATGGGTTTGATACTCAGCACTTTCCTTACCCATGTGCAGAGAAGATAGTCCATTTCGTCTTTGCAGCTCCTCAAATGTAGGCCCCAGTACCAAGCTAAGTGTACCAGGTGTGGTTTGCTGCAGTGCTGGTTAAGCTGCTTCAGTTTCCCCTGTGTGGTTAAGAAATAGCTGTATTAATAGGCAGGTTCACAGAGATGTCTTGTCAAAGTAGTCTAGAAAAGCCTCTAGGTCACCTTATTTCTAATTTAAAAAGCTACATCATTGGTACTATTGAGAAACGACTATGCCCATACCGGGTCCCTGATTGTTGCTAAGGTTTTTCGGTTAATACAGTCTTGTACCACTTTCCAAAGGATGGTCAACATCATACAGGTAGCCTGTCTTTTACAAAATTCCTAAACCAGATTATTCCCAATTCTAATTAGCACAGAGGAAGGGGAGGCTGTCACGTTCCCTGGTTTAAATATCATTCTTATATTAAATCAGCCATTGTCACATTATGTCTTTAACTGGTGCGTTACACTCTGACTCATACTGTCAGCTGTAACTCCTGTTTCTTTTTTCATAGTATTGCTAATCTATATACCCACATACTGAATTTTTAAAAGTCATTTCTGTACTGAACCATAGGACCTCATATTTAATCACTAATAAACTTTGACTTGTTAGACTGAGCCCACTCCTGATGATTTTAAACTCTTATAGGAACACAGTACAAACAAGTGAAAGCATATTATGTAGACTTTTTATTACTAAAGTTTATTTTTCTTGAGGGGCATAATATTAATTTATTCAGTGCTCTCAGTATGCATCTTTTTTTAAGAAGCACTATTTGGTTCACACATTGCACAACTAACTATAACAGGTAGGATAAAAGTGACTAAGTAAGCATCAAAGCTAAACAGTCTCTCAGGGGCTATGAAGTTAGGCAGTATGAAGTTAGGGATCTGTTTAGGATTTGGGGACAAGCCATTAGTCCCTCAGAAAAGAGTTAGCAAAGACCAAGGCAGAGAACACAGTCTTAGGCATGCTACCATTATAAAAATTCAAGCACAGAAACAAGTCTGGGATTCAGGAACCAGACATTCAAATAAAGGTAGAGGCCAAATATCAAGAAAAAAGCAAAAGCTGCTAACCAAATTGGAGCCATATTTTGCTAGACTAGGTACAATGGAGCCTTGAAAAGTGAATCACAAACTGTTGGACCTCAATTCTTTTAATCTCTCTGGTCCATTGCCAGGATTTACCATCAAGAGTATTGTGGCAATTAATCTGTGTATCAAAATCCACATTTCTCACAATAAGGAAGAGGGCTTGAAAAGGCTAAGAGGTTGGCAGGGTTAGATACTACCTAGCAATGGGCAGAGTTGCCTCTTTCCCTTAGTTATGGCAATAAAGATCTTGTCATAGTCCTTTTGTCTGGGATACAATAGTATGAAAACTAGATTTGCTGAGATAAGACCTAGGTTGTAGCCCCAAAACGTTCATTAACCAGATGTTGATTAATATTGGACACCTAATAATTCCAAACCTTAGTTTCTGGATGGGGATAATAGTAATATTAGGAGGATTGTTATGAGAGCTAAATGCGAATCATCTGGCTAAATGAAATACTATTTACTTTGCAGACTGTAAAACACTTCATAAGTTGCTATTCTTCTTACAGTGATTTGAATCTGTGATAGTTTTTGAATGACATTATTTCAGATTTCATTAATTCAACAAATGTTTATTAAGTGCATACTATGTGAAAAAGATGATTGTAGTCTTTGCCTCTATGGTTCTTTAATTCTAGATGAGGAATCAGGCCTTAAAATACTGACTGAAATGTTAGCTATTTTATATATTTATTTTTTAGCATATATTCGTCGACTCCTACTATGAACATGGCACTTTGCTAGGTACTAGACAAGCAGGTCTTTAGTTATTAACCCCATTTAACTTATAGATTAATGGGATTATGTTTAACCTTTAGTTTATTCTTCCAGATCTTGTTATTTTAATGAGTTTACTACCTGGATCATTAATGCATTTAATGAAATCATTCAGCATGGAAATTCTGAGATATTATGAAAGACCATGTTAACTGTTTAAAAAGAATCAGTAGGTACTATGACTAGAACATTTTATGATTCTGTCATCAAATACAGTTATAATGAAAGGAAATGAATTTATTTTGACCTGACTTACTCTTAGTAACTCATGCTTGTGTTTGAAAGTGAATTAATTGGGAGAGGAGCAAGACTAGAGGCAAGGAGACCAGTTTGGAAGTTGTTTAGCAGTTCAAGTGAGATACAATGGTGACCTGGACCAGGGTTGTAGTGGCGGTAGAGAGAAATGAATGTGTTTGAGATACCTAATTCAGTGTTGTATATGGGACTTGGGGAATGAGTGGGCATGATGTTGAGATAATGATTTAAGGAGAAATTGACAAAAATGTTTAAAGATGTTTTTTGAAAAATAAACATGAGGATAATCATCAGTGCTTTGATAAGGATGAATATGAGGAGAGACATAGCCTACCAGATAGTAAAATTAATTTTAAGGCTTCAGTAATCAAAGCAGTATGATTGTGGTATAGAATAGACTGACATATGGAACAATTAGAAAATCCAGAAACAGATTCAGTTATATGTAAGCATATGGTGTATAACTGTTGTCACAGGAATTCCATTTCAAAAGAACTAGTTGAGCATGTAAACAAAGATATATGCACAAGAGTGTTCCCTTAAAAGAAAAACATTAAAATTTCAGTATAATAAGATTGACTAAATAAATTATGACTGTGCGTGTACTGGGACTTAAATTCATCATGTAGACATGTATTTGTCATTGAAACTTGTTCAGAATACATTACTAGAGGTAAATACCAAATCAGAAAACATTACATATAATATCTTTATATATTTATACTTAATATCTTTATGTAAGACTTACAGAAAATCTCTTGAACTTGTATCCTTCTTGGGGTGGGAAAACGCAATGCCCTCCGTAAGATTTCTGTAGAATCTACAAGGCATCCAATCTCAATTCTCATGATCACCTCTTGCTATAACTTCCTATTTGTGTAGAACTTTTGATTCCATTCATTTTTCACATCTTGTGTCTATTCTTGATTCTCTGTCCCATGACTACTGGAATAGGTAATGTACCCTGGTTACTTGTATGAATGTACTTTGTACAGGAATATCCATAGCAACATTTTTCTTAATAACAAAACATCTGGGAAATGTTTAAAGGTCCGTTGTTGGGAGAATGTGTAAGTGAATTTGTGGTATGCCTATGTGATGGACTCCTGCATCACACTGAAAATAAATGAAACTCAGAAGCATAATATTGATTGAAAAAAGTCACAGAAGAGCAAGAGCATTTATATTATATATATGAAATTCAAAAGCATACAGTACGAAACCATTTATTCTTTATTGATACTTACATACATAAATAAATTTTAACAGCAATCCAGGGAATTATAAACACAACGTTCAGAACAAGATTTAGCCCTGGTTGCCAAGGGAAGGGGTGGGAATGGAAAGGGCAGCATGGGATGGGAGGGGCAGATCTCAGTGGTAATGATCAGTCTCTTAAACATGGACACACGTGGATATATTTTATTATTTTATAATCTTATATATCCTCTTTCAAGGGATACTTGTCAGGTATTTCGTTGAATGCCCTGCTTTTTTGGTAATGTAAAATATTTGGTTACAAAGGTACGGCTTTGCTATCTTTGTTTTACTATCTCCTCCTTGCTATCTTTGTTTTACTATCTCCTTCCCTTGGGGCCCTCACTTTCCATAAGGAAGCCATGTGCGTACTATAGACTTCTACGCCAATGAGAAATGATGGCACTCCCTTAAGAAGCAGAAGAGAGTGTACTTCATTATTGTTTAAAATAGTTGGTCTTTCCTTTGCACACACCACATGTCTACACACAGGAAGCCATCTGGGAGAATATACACCAAAATGTTACTGTTAGTTATCTGAGCATGCTGGGTTTTCATGTGATATTTTTTTCTCTTTCTTTATAGTTTCTAATATTTCTCTAATAAATATATATACTTAATATACTAACTCACCCTGTGTGGTTAAATTTCAAAGTAGTTTTCAAGGCCTTTAAAATCCTCATAATTCTTTATAAACATAGTAAAAGTCCAACTTAATCAAAGAATGGGTTGTTCTGATTAATTTAATTTTAGGATGAACTAGGGTTTAAGCTGGAGACTCTTCTTTCATAGGCTCCTTACAATCTTACTGTAATCTCATTTTTTTCACTTTTGATATGCAAAGCAGTAAACAATCATTTAAAAAAAACAGAAGAGTAAAGTAATTTACATCTTTAAAAGGCATTATCCTTTTCCTAATTGGTATTCAGATTTGTTTGAAAGGACATTAGAGACTGTTCAGTTGATCAAAATATTTACTGAGGACCCATTATGTGGCAGGAGTTATATTAGATTCTGGGGATAGAGTGGTGAATAAGAGAAATTCCAGCTTTCATGGAGTTTACAGTCACCTGGTGTGTTTTATACATAATTTTATCAATAGATAGTTCTGTGTAAACATTTCCACTTAATGAGGAGTTCTGTTGCTTTCTAGTGCTATTTTTAGCTAATTATTATATCAGTGCATTTTTTTAATATTTAACTTTGTCTGTTATTTTATTTTATTTTTTAATTTATTTATTTACTTTTGGCTACATTGGGTCTTCGTTGCTGCATGTGGGCTTTCTCTATTTGCGGCGAGCAGGGGCTGCTCTTTGTTGCATGCGCAGGCTGGGCTTCTCATTGCGGTGGCTTCTCTTGTTGCGGAGCACAGGCTCTAGGTGCGCGGGCTTCAGTAGTTGTGGCATGCGGACTCTAGAGCACAGGCTCAGTAGTTGTGGCACATGGGCTTAGTTACTCCGCGGCATGTGGGATCTTCCTGGACCAGGGTTCGAACCTGTGTCCCCTGCATTGGCAGGTGGATTCTTAACAACTGCACCACCAGGGAAGCCCTGTCAGTGCAGTTTTATTTTAGAAGATAAGCAATATTGTTAATTCACAGAAAGCTATTTTTTGTGTTGCCCCAAATTTGCCCTCCTTGACTAATAAACATTGCTCTTTGTTCTACTTTTAAGAACTTTAGAATAAATCTACCACAACAACTTATCCCCTTCCCCACTTTGTGGGATAGCTCTTGAAGGACAGACTTTCAAATATGTTGAGAAAACTATTATGCAGCTATAAGGCTTCTCTGGGATAGAACACTGCAGTTCCTTTCATCATTTCTTCTGTGACATGGTTTTTAAATCACATACCATCCTGATTGCTTTCCTCTGGACGCTTTCAACTTTGTCACCCTTTGTTGTTAAAAATAAATTACTCCCAATTTCCTGCTTTCAATAGAGTAGAGTGAACATAATTGACTCTTTGATGTGTGAGGGTCTGGTATAGTCTGAAAGCAATTACACTGACCTTGAATACTTATTCTGCTATACTGTAAGTATCATTATAGAAAAAAATAGGAGCTTGTACTAAATCTTTACCAACCCATGGATATATCTTAGAAGATTTTTTGAAAGTGAGTTAATTTTTCTTCTTATTTGTTTTTTTCTTTTGATAGTGAAGTATGGTTTATAAAGATAACAAATATCAAAAGTAAAACATGATTAATTGTGAAATTCACCATGCAGATAATCTGTTTTTCTTCTCTAGTAAACTGTGAACTTTCTGAGGGCAAGGATTATGTCTTATTTGTTTTTTTAAATCTCCAGCAGTTAGCACAGTCCTAGATGTATATGATAGATGCCCAATAAATATTTGCTGACCATTAATGCCTTATATAAGAAATAAAGATCTTGTAAAATGAAACAAATTACAGTTTTTAGAATATATTGAAGAATCAGTAATATAAAATTGGACCATAATTTTATCCTAACCTGAAAAGAGTAACCTTAGTATATTAGTTAGCAGTATTCACCACCGAAGTGTGTTGGGTGGGAACGCATTTACTTCTAAGTGACTGAAAACCCAATTAGCAATGACTCAAACAATCAGAACTTTAATATTTGCTTAAGAAGCCTGAAGAAACTGGTCCTGGGGCTATTTGAGCAGCTCAGTGATACCATCTAGGTCCCAGGCTTTTTTACCCTTCTGTTGCCATTCTTGGCCTGTTAGCTTTTTGAGGTAAGAGGCTTACTGCCTATGGTTACAACATGCCTGCCCCCTCCAGACATCAAGGCTGCATGCAGAGAGAGGAAACCAAGGAAAGCCAAGGCTCTTAAAAAGCCTCTTTACATGTCTTTTCTTTGAAGAAAAATATTTTTCCAGAAGCCTCCCAGCAAATTTCCCCTTATATCTAACTGGCCAAAACCTGAGTCATATCTCTAGGAAGCAAGCAAAGGAGTAAAGTTGTGGGAATGACTGTGGATTAGTTAAACAACAGTTTATGCCACAAGTAGAAAATACACATGTATTACAAAACGATCTCATGACAGGAGATCAGGACCTCCCCTGATAACGTCAGGGGAACCAAATTATAAAGACTCTTCTAAAAAGATCACTGATAATATTGGGGTTACACTGTTGCATAACTTATTCAAACAGATGAACCATCACCTGTCAATCACTTTTAGAAGAACTGACGAACCTTATTATTTTTTCTAGTTTTTATAAATTAAACAGGCTGTGTCTTTATCACAAAGCTATTTTTATTTTTTCTCCTTCCTTTCAGGAGTCCTATCCAAAGAAGAGGAATTACACTATGGAAATTGTACCATCTGCTTCTCTGGATACATTTCCTTCAGAAAATGAGAATTTTCTATGTGATCTCATGGACACAGCAGTTACAAAGAAACCTTGCTCCTTAGAAATTGCAAGGGTCCCTTCTCCAAGAACTGGTAATATTTCTTACTGACATTTGGACCAATTCAATTTATATGCCTGCATATGTGAAGATGTGTCATTAATATTTAGATTTCCCACAATATTTAAAAAATGAAAGTGCCCCGATATAGTCACAATGATTTTTACTTTTATTTTTTTGCATTTTGAAGTGAGTCCAGGTAAGTTAGAGCATTTTTGATGTGAAGTCTCTTAACTTCTTGACAAGACCCTCATGGAGATGGTTCTGTCATGGTGAAGACACTGAAACATTTTAACAGTGAAAAACCTTCTAGGTCAGGTACAAAACATTGGGTCCTTTAGAGTTCATAGCAAATTTGGTAGCAAGAGTCTTTCAATATACTTTCCTGCATCCTATCTGCTTACAGGTTATCAAAGCATACTCAGCTACTTTGTGTATTTTATCTCTTTTGTGGTATTTTCAGATCCATTGTTTTATTTTTTGCATTATAAACTGGTGAGCAAGGCAAACAAATATTATGCCTATTTTACTGATAAGGAGATTGGAGCTAAGTGTCTTATTTAAGATCTATACATTGGGGGCCCTTTGCTTGAACATGAGTTTTTGACTACCATCATGTTTGCATTCTGTTCCTTTGCCACTGCCTCTAAGAAAGAATGTGCAGTAGTTAACATGAAAGCTAATGAGGGAGGAAACCTTCAAGTGGGTGGTCAGCATATTCAAAGCTGCAAAGAAGTTGGTAGGAGAAGTTCTGAGGAGAGGCTATTTTTTTTTTTTTTTTTGGTTTGATAATCCAATTGCTGCCTATCTTTGAATAGTAAGTTTAAGAAGTGATGTGATAAAACCAGATTTCTGAAAGTTAGCAGTGAGACACTCGGAAATGCAAAATAAGGAAATGGGAGTGGAGAATACAGGTTACCCTTTGAAGAGGATTAGAAGAAGAGATACGATGCTAACATGAAAAGAAAGTGGTATGAAGGAGAAATGGATAGTTTAGTTTAGGATAAGTAAGACTTGGTCAGGTTTACAAGTTGGAGGAATTTGCTGGTGGAGAGCAAGAGATTGAAGACAAAGAGTAAATAGAACTGAATAGGTAGAAATTAAGACTGAGCTAGTCTAAGAAAACACAGACATTGCTTCTCTCAGAGAGAAGAGAAGATAGAACATTATGAATACAAGGAAAATAGCTACTTCCATATGGGTTCAATTTCTGAGTACTGTAAAAGGTTATTGACTGAAAAGAAGAGCTAGATGTTGAGAAGGGTTAAAGTAAAATTCAGAAATACCATTCTAAGTAATAGGCTATGGTATTTTATAGAAGTGAACAAGTAGATTTTTGAGAAGCATTGAGGCCAGGGTGTTATATGAATCATAAGCATGCAGAAAGAATATTTTAGGATGAGGTAAGAGCATAATCATGAAAATAGTTTATTGAGCATTTACTGTGTGCCAGATACTATTATAAGTGCTTTATATACATTATTTCACATAATCCTTACAATGCTGTAAGGTAATAATGCCATTATTCCCAATTCACAGTGAGGAAAGTGAGGCACCAAAATATTAGGTAACCTCCCAAGGTTATATGTTAACAGCGGATGGTTCTGGGACTTGAACTTGTGTTGTCCACTTGTACTCTTAAATACTGTCTATGTTAGTTAATGCTGCTGCATTATATTAGGAGATAAAGTGGAATAGAAAGTGTGAACCAAGTACTGAAATCAGCAAGAAATGTGGAGGTATGCCTGGAAGTCCACATATGATAACAATAAAATCAGAAAAAGTATGTTATAATAGGATAGCATAATCATCAGATGAGCAGCAGATTTCGGATGAAGGTAGAATAGTGAGTGATTCAGAAGCAATCATGGAGAGTGAAGACAGTGCTGAGAGATGATAAGAATGTGAGTTAAATGAAAGATCTTCTGTAGGAGAGGTCACAGGGGAAAATAGTGGGGAAATCAGGGGCAAAGCTCAGTTAATGTAGGAAAATGGACGGTATATATGTATGAAAATTTAAAAGAGCCTTAATTAGGGAATGGGGGTAAGGGTGTTAAGTTAGGGTTGGTGGAAGCAGGAATGAAAGCATTGTGTATTCATTAAACAATCAAAAACGAATTGAGTTCCTTCACATGCCAGGCATTGCTTTGCATGCTGAGAATACAGGGATGAAAAAGACATGGACCCAGGTAACAAGGCTAATAGGCTAATAGGAGAAAAACTCTCCTGCTGAAAACCAATAAACGTGCTGGATAAAAATACAGAAAAGGAAAACTTAAAAGCATCAAAAAGGTGACAGGAAGATTATGTAAAGCGAATAACATTTAAATTAGGAACTTCTTTTTATCAGTATATTAGTAAGAAATAATCAGGCAGTACATTGGTGAAGGTGGGAAGCCAGTGGAGCATTAAAGCCACTTTTGTCCTGAGGGAATTTGCTGAACCTGCTGTTGAACTTTGGTGCTCAAGTCTTCTATGGATTTGTGTACAGAAAACAAATCTCTGTGCCTGCTCAGCATGAGGATTCTAACAGGAAATCCTTCCTCCATAGAGCGAGGAGTACAGGGGCTACACCCTCACAGTCATCAGAAGTAGTCCTGCCTCATAACCTTCATTCTGAGGAGACTGCAAGGTCTGAAAAGATGATTTGTTGTGAGCAGAACAAGGGGAGAAATTCCTGAGGAGCTGTAACCATGAGCTGGTCCTCACACAGGTTTGCACCCAAAACGTATCATCCATGTGGTCTAAAAAACATCAGTCCATGAATTTAGTTTAAAGTAATACCCTCAGTCATCAAGCAGAAGCAAATGTAAACGTCTAGAGAGGAATGTATTATCTTCCTAGGCCCCAAATAATTCCTATAAATACTTTTGCAATTAAAATGATCAGTTTACAAAGATTAAGCCTAAAAGAAAAAGATCCCCAAACAAGAATCAACAGAAATAAGAACGAACAGATACACACCTGAAAGACTTCAAATACTGGAATTATCAGATACAGACTATAAAATGACCATGCTATTACAAATAAAAGATAAGCTTGAAGGTATTTTGAGGAATATAAGATGGCAGATATTTTTGCTGTTTTTGGAAAATATAATCCTCCACAGTCTGCCCTCTGGTCACAATGATTTATATCCTTTTCCTATCCAAATTACACTCATTTTTTCCTTCAGGATTCCCAAACATCAGCTCGTTACTGCATGAACTCCCAGACTAGGTTCAGGTATGTGTGAGTCGTCCTGGTGCAGTTCTTATGGTATAGGTCCTTGACTACCTTTGCTCTTGACAATGATGACCTGTGAACTAAAGAGACAAGTTACCAGTCTCCTGTCCCATAACATATAAGAGTGGGAAAGGCATAGGAAAACCACAATTGACACTCCCATTCAAACACAGGGAAAATAGGGCATGCAGCCATCACTAGTCTGTGGGAATTCTGAATCTAATCAAGCACAGTTACTTGATTAAGGCTTAGTACAATGGAGTAGTGATTGGTTTCTGTGGCTCTCGGTTCCACCCTCCAAGTCATTCTTCTTTTTCCATAAAAAGTAAACCATGTTTACAGCTGAGTATCTTTCTCACTTACTTACTGTCTATAGAAGATTAGGGGTCAAAAGACCTCTTTTCATTTTTTATTATCTCTTTTCATTTTATATTACAGTGATAATCTACTGATCTACTTTCTTTTAAAACTTTGTGGACTTCCTGTGTTTCAATTTATACTCCATTAGACAAAAAATTATATTTCAGATAAGTTTTTCTCTGCCTTGTGCTACTTATAAGAATTCTGTGAGACAATGTCCTTGAGGTTCTTAGGAACCCTGTTATTAAACAAGGAGGATCTATGAGGCATGCCCTTAAATCCTTAGACGGTCTTTTGTCTGGCTTAAAGTTTCTACGTGGCACTACCTGAGATCTTTCTTAGGTCTTAACATATGATCTTGTATCTCACCCACATTTGGTCATTGGCCTTATTTCTTTGAGGATTGTTTGCCATTTGGAGCAGCTAGAAATGAGAAACCCGTTTTGGTTTTGTACCCAGAAATTTCTGGCCTCTTTGTATTTAGTGGGTCATTCTTTAGTTCCTCTCTCTACTGGCATGTTATCGTGGGCAGCCAGATGAAGCTGGGTTGACTTTAAATATTCTGCCTGGAAATCTCTTCAGCTAGATCATAGAGTTCATTTGGTTCAGTTTCTTTTCTCAGTGTTATTGCAGAAGTCAATGTCACCAAACTTTCCTCTACTTTATAAATGACTCCCTGCCTTTAGGTTCCAATCATTACATTTGCTGTCCTATTTAAGCCTTCAGCAACAGCTTTCTCATAGCTTTTTAGACTTCCACGAATCCTCTCCTTGGCCTTTAGCCTTTCACAAGCACTCATTTTGAGGCTCTTCCAGCTTTTGCCTGCTGCCTCATTCACAAAATTAGTGCCATGTATTTTAAATTTTTATTGTGGCAGCACCCTGTTTTCAAGTATTAGAATCTGTTCTGCTTATTGATTGCTATAGAACAAACCACCTCAACACTTAATGTTTGAGCATTTATTTTGCTTATAAATCTGCATTTCGGGAAGGGCTTGGCAGGGATAGCGTCTTTCTGCCCCAAGTGGTATCAACTGGGGCAACTTGACTGGGGGCTGGAGGATCTCTTCTCAAGACCGATCCTTACTCATATGGCTGGAATGGCCTACTTGGACTTCAGCATGGTATGTAAAAGTGTTCCAAGAGGAAGTATCCTAAGAGAACGAGGCAGAAGCTATGTTACTCTTTATAACTTAGCTTCAGAAGGCAACATCGCTTCCATTGTAGACAAGAGCCTGCATATATTTAACTGGAGGGAATTTAATTCCCCTTCCCCTTTATGGAAAAGTGTTATCTAAGTCATATCGTAAAAAGATATTCTTACAGATACATTTGGAAAATATAAACTTCAACAGTGCCTGCATTGTTCGTTGTTATTGTTGTTTTCTAAGTGGGATAAGAGTTAATTTGCATGGGTACATAATTTTCCCCAATTGTGTTCAATCATTTGGATTCAGTATAAAAGAAACCAATTTGCTCAGCTGACCCAGGCTTAATTTATAACGATTGGTGGTCTTTGTACTTTGGGCTGTGATTGTGAATCCTAGGGGTGAGGGAGTCCAGAATTAAAAATGGGAGAATTTTTTTTTAATGATAGGAATACGGATGAATATGAGAGTCAGAGCAGTTTCTGTTCCAGTTCTAGATGGAACCTTATCAAGTGAACCTCACAAAATTCCCCTCCATAAACAACATAGCAGGTAGAAGGGAGCATCAATATAACTGTCATCTGGCTGGATGAGGAAACAGTTCACGTCTTTTCCTTCTGTTGATTCCATTAACCTGTACCTTAGGTTTTGCCTGGATCCAGTTACTTCCAAGTCTCTCATTCTGCTATGCTTAGCTTTGCCTTCTTAGGACCAGCTAATTAAGCTCATGAACTTAGGGGAAGTTACGGACTTCTCTTAGAGTTACTGATGTTTTCCCTTTGTTACTAAGTCCCTTATTATCTAAAGGTAGGGCTTCTAGAAGAGGAGACCTCTCTTGATGCACATGAGTCATTTGGAGGCCCTCAGACTGAACTGGGTAGGTAACTACCTACAGTTCCTCACTTAATAAACATTTATTGAGTGCCTCTGGTGTTCTAGATCTCATGCTGCATGTTTCAGAAGAAACAGAGTGAAAGGTAAACGTTCTGATATTTAGGAGCTCAGAAGTGTTAAAATTAAGGGTAATAAGTTCAGTGAGAGAGGTGAGCATAAGGTGTTCCAGGAGAGTAGAACAGGAGGTAGTGCCTGATCTGAGCCTCAAAGAAGGAAGAGTTAGATGAATGAATGGGAAATATATGGCTCTCTAGGCCAGGGAATAGTGTGTACAGAAATTCAGATGTGTGGAAGAACATACTGCATTCACAGACTATGCCCAATATAGCATGGTTAGAGCATAGAATGAGACTAGGGAAAAATGCATAAAAGAAGAAGTGACATGCTGAAGGTTGGATAGCAGAGTCAAACCACTGACAGACTTTAAGGAGGGACATGATAGATTTTTGTGTTTTAGAACGATCTCTCAGGAAGCAGTGTGGGGGATAGATTGAACAAAGGCTAGAGGCAGGAGGATTAATTAGGAGATCAATGTGCAGTCTCAGCAGAAAATGCTGATGGCCAGGAGAAAGCCAATGCCAACGAAGAGGGGGAAGCGGGAACAAAGCTGAGAGGTATGTAGGAGTGAAGCTCATCCCTTCTGCCCGTGGGATTCTGCCGTTTGGAAGATAGTAGCCAAGGGAACTAAAGAATTATATCTTAGGGTATGTATTCTACAGTTTTTGGTTAACTGTGCAGGATAACTTGGCTCAGTTTTACAAACAAAATGAGGATTTCTACACATACAGGAACTGCATTCTGAAGCTTTTCCTGGAAAGAAAGAAAGACAGTGAGGAATAGAGAGAGACAAAGATAGAGATGGAGAGAGTGGAGGGAATGACCATTTCTTTAGAGGGACGGTGATAAGTTGATTTGTGCCCCCATCCCCCCCACCATAAGGGTATATTGGAACCCTTAGTACTCCTAGGACCTCAGAATGTGGTCCTTATTTGGAGAATTGGAGACAGGATCTTTATAGAGATCATCAAGTTAAAATGAAGTCTTTAGGTGGGCTGTAATCCAACATGACTCATAAAAAGGAAGACACAGAGACGTGCAAAGAGGGAAGACAGTGTGAAGAGACATGGGGAGAAGATGGCCATGTAAAAGCCAAGGAGCGAGGCCTGGAACAGATCCTTTCTTCACAACCCTCAGGAAGAACTAGTTCTGCCAACACCTTGATTTTGGACTTCCAGCCTCTAGAACTGTGAGAAAATACATTTCTGTTGTTTTAAACACCAGGTTAGTAGCAGCCTGAAGAAAGAAATACAGGGGCTATAACTGAGCACACAAACTCAGTACCTAGATGGGAGAGGTGAATTAGGGTGTTGGGGTCTACAGGGGCAGATCATGCCCGGACTTGCTTGTCTCAGAGGCTGTGCAGCCTGAGGGTCTTGGCTGTAACTGCCATTGTCATTCATGGGTATGGAATATGTATTTTTCTCAGAAAATCAGTTAAGTATGGATGTTAGTTCCCTCTCTGTGGTCTCTTTTACTTATTAACTAGATGAGCTAGTACAAAACAGGTCTCATCCTGACCACAAGAAAAAAATTTTTGTCATATCAACTGGTTTAATTTAAATACGAAAGCAACTTATTAGTAAATCTATATTCAACAAGATTTTACAATTAAACCAGAAAATGAAGCATACTCCTGCAAGGAGCATTTTACTCATGCCTCAGTGACTACAGATTTATATGGAATAAAGAATAATATTGCTCTAGTACTAGGCTCATTAAATAAAAATGAACAGAAGTCCAGTCCTTGCTTGGTAAATTTTCTAAGACTCATGTTTACTCAGTATTGAATCATATTTATTTCCCTTATTGCATTGAGCAAAGTACCTTACATAATCGTAGTGGTGACTCAGTTACATAAATGAATGAATCATTAAATGAGTGAATGAATGAATGAATATCACCCTTAAAATAAAATGGCTATGATAGCAGAAAAATCCCTTATGAAATAGTCAGGTGCCATCAAAGATAGTGTTTTCTTATCTGCCTTTCATTACACAGGGGAATTTTTCCATTTTATGGTTACTAGGCAACCTGTTATTTTGAATCACTTAGTACGGGCTTTGCTTACTATGGATGCTCAATAAATCCATTTTGATTAATGAGCAATTTACAACAACACCAGTGAAGACTGTTCCAATCCTGTTGGATAAGAATAAATGATCTCTGATAAAAAGGACACAATCAATAGTACCATGCCAGGATAGTGTGGGTCTCGGTTACCTTTATTCAATTTGCTAATGTGCTCACTGAACTATGGTCAACCTGAAACAAAAATGTCATGCGGTGAATAATCGTCCACACCTCACTACACCTCCCCCAGTATCCTAAAATAGGTAGTAGTGTGAGGGTGGTTCTGTAACTTATTTATACCAAAATATTTTTTGAAATGGTGAAGCTTTCTTAATTCTAATGCCAAATTTTTGAAATTAAAAGAATTCAGACTGGACTAGGGCAAATGTTTATCTCTGCTAAGCAAGTGGGTAGTGTCAACATGAGTTCTGTGGGTATGTTTAACTCATTTAAGATAGCAAACTATTTTTAAGCCCCTTGAAAGCATTCTTTAGCTTACAAACACTGGCCTTGCTGATAAGAACCATTTTTATCAAACAGCAATTATTTATTTGCCATTGTCTCTGTGCTCAGTGCTGTCTTAGCCATTTATTAAGGCAGATCTCTGCGTGGTAAATTTGTAACCCAGTGTTAGTTTATAGAAGGGCAAAGAGAGAAAACTAGGGCAGCAGTACCTGCAGTGAAATCCTGGTAAATTAACCATTCTTTCATCCATATGGACAGTTAACTAATTTGAAAATGTAGTCATCTCAGTTCGATCAAATTGGGGGAAGTTTGTTTTATTTGGAAAACAACGTCCTAAACAAAAAGAACATTATCGCTTTTTTTCCTCAAACCAATTCTACTTGTTCTATACATGAATAACATGAATCATAGACTCATAAGATTTCTAAAAATACAGTGAACTCTTATTAAAGTGATTATGTGGGGGATATAAGCTTTTTCTGATGTCATATATGGTATCCTGTGGAACAGAGATTCTCTGCAATGTCAGAATATGTATAATAATGAGGTAAACATTCATTAATTCATAAATTCATGCTCACCAAATTCAAGCAGGCCCTCCACACTACATCTGTCCACTCTTCCTTTACTCTCCTCAAACCTCAGATACTTTATCCTACCTTGTCTCTTATTCTCAGCAGATGACCTCATATTTTAATTAATAAAGAAAATTGGAGCAACAAGGACCTAATGTATGGCACAGGGAACTGTATTCAATATCTTGTAATAGCCTATAATGGAAAAGAATATGAAAAAAATATATATATATGTACGCATAACTGAATCACTTTGCTATACACCTGCATCTAACACAACACTGTAAATTAACTAAACTTCAAAAAAAATGGTTAAAAAAAAAAGAAAATCAGAGCCATCAGGTGGAAGTTTAACGTCCTCCACCAAGTCTACAAGTACAACTGCCCCTGCACCTTCTCCTGCTTATTCCTCCTGTTAAAATAGAGGGTATTTTTCTCATGCTGTGTATGGAAGGTCAGCTCCAACCTCTGTGCTCCATGTCTCTACCTTCCCAGGAATCTGACCCTTTCATTCACTCCTTCTCTCTCCTGTGGTTTTCGTTGTTGTTTTTTAAAAATTTATTTATTTTATTTGTTTATTTTTGGCTGCGTTGCGTCTTGGTTGCTGTGCGCGGGCTTTCTCTAGTTGCGGCAAGCGGGGGCTCCTCTTCATTGTGGTGTGCAGGCTTCTCATTGTGGTGGCTTCTCACGTTGCAGAGCAATGGCTCTAGGCACGTGGGCTTCGGTAGTTGTGGCACACAGGCTCAGTAGTTGTGGCTCCCGGGCTCAGTAGTTGTGGCTCACGGGCTCAGTAGTTGTGGCTCATGGGCTCTAGAGTGCAGGCTCAGTAGTTGTGGCGCACAGGCTTAGTTGCTCCATGGCATGCGGGATCTTCCCGGACCAGGGCTCGAACCCGTGTCCCCTGCATTGGCAGGCAGGTTCTTAACCACTGCGCCGCCAGGGAAACCCTCCTGTGTTTTTAATTGTCCTTCTTCCCTGGGCCATGCACAGTAACATTTAAGTCTGTTTAAGTCTTTTTTTTTTTTTTTGTGGTACGCGGGCCTCACACTGTTGTGGCCTCTCCCGTTGTGGAGCACAGGCTCCAGACGCGCAGGCTCAGCGGCCATGGCTCATGGGCCCAGCAGCTCCGTGAGATGTGGGATCTTCCCGGACCGGGGCACGAACCCATGTCCCCTGCATCGGCAGGCAGACTCTCAATCACTGTGCCACCAGGGAAGCCCTGTTTAAGTCTTTTTCATTTGAAAAACAATAACGAACAAAAGAAACAACTAATAATGAAAGCGACAAATAAAGAACTAAAAAGTTCCCTGATCCCACTTGATTCCTCAGCTGCTATTCTTCTCTCTATCCCCTTCACATTCTTAGTATGTTCATTTTCTTCCTTACCTTTCACTTCTCAGCCCACCTTGTCAGGTTTCCAGTCCTCACTGCTCTGTTGAAAGGTGCTTTCTAGGAGGCCAGTGCCTCATCCATTAGGCTACTGGGGCTGACGAAAGGTGCTTTGTAAAGGTACCAATGACCTTGATGTCACAAAATCTAAAGGACATGTCTCAAACCTCATTTTTCTTAACCTCTCAGCAGCGTTTCACAGGTTAGTGACACCTCCATCTTGACATCTTTTCTTCCCTTTGCTGTCCAAGGGAGATTTTCATCTTATGCTGTTCTCTCTCTATATTGACAGCCGATATTTTTCTGCAAGGTTCTAAAAGTTGGGAGTTCCTCAAGGCTCAAAGTCCTTCCTTTTCTATTTACTTTTCCCTCTTCCTAAGTGATCTCATCCATAGTATGGCTTCTGTTACAGTCAACATGCTGAAGACTCCCAACTATTTCTGGTCTAGACCACTTCCTCTCAATTCCAGCCTCATCCATCCATCCATTCATCCATCTGTCCATCTATTGAATGTCTCCACTTATATGTCTCAAAAATACCTTGACCCCAAAATTACACTTATGTCTTTCCTTCCAAACTTGCTCTTCATGCGCGGTTCCTTCTCTTAGTAAATGACTTAATCATTCATCTGATTGCAGAAGGCTGTGTGTCATTCTTTCCATCTGCATCTTCGTTAGCTTCCATATTCAATCAGTCACCAAGTCTTGTGGTTTTTAACTGGAATAGGTTGTAGGGTGAGGGTAATTCTGTAACTTACTGTTGATCCCTAACTACTTCTCAAATCTATCTGCTTCTCTTAATCTCTACCATCACCAATTACTCTTCTGGATTATTTTAATAATAAAATATTATTTGCCTATTTGCCTTCCTTGAATTTATTATTCACGTTGCAGCCAAATCTGAGTGCATCACTCCTCTCTTAGTGACATGCCACTGCTCTTAGAAAGATGACCCAAATCCCTAGTAAGGTTCAAAAGGCCCTGAATAAGGTGATATATTTTCTTCCTTTTCATTTCACACAATGTCCTCATGTCACACCAGTCTCTGCCTTTCCAACTGGCCCTCTTTAGTTCCTTTTAGTTCTTTAATAGGGGCAGCTCCTTTCTATCTGTGGGCCTTCACATGCCTGAAGCAATGTCTGTTTCTACTGTCCCTTTTCCTTCTCCTTCTCCCAAGTAAATAACTTGTATTATTATTCAGGGAAACCACCTTTGTGGGAACCCACACATACCTGTGCCCCAGACTAAGTATGTATATGGATGCCTCTGTTTTCTAATTTTTTAGCACCTTCTAATTTTATTTTCCTTTAGACCCCTTAGTTGTTTTTATTTTTATTTATTTATTTTTTTTGCAGTACGTGGGCCTCTCACTGTTGTGGCCCCTCCTGTTGCAGAGCACAGGCTCTGGACGCGCAGGCTCAGTGGCCATGGCTCACGGGCCAAGCCGCTCTGCGGCATGTGGGATCTTTCCGGACCGGGGCATGAACCCGTGTCCCCTGCATCGGCAGGCGGACTCTCAACCATTGTGCCACCAGGGGAGCCCTAGACCCCTTAGTTTTGATTGAGATTATGTAATTATTTTGGGGCTACTTATTGTAATATCTGTTTTAGTTTTTTGTCTTGTAGAGTTTACAATCTTGCCTGTTCTCCAATTGCAACCCTAGTTTCTAGCAAAATCGCTGCCACATAAAAGGCACTCAGTAAATTTTAATGAAAAAATAATAATAGCTAATGTTATTGACTACTTATTTTATGCATATTAACTTATTTAATCTTAAGCTATGTATGAAGTAAGTAGTTTTATCATTACTGTTTTGCAGAAAGGAAAACAAGGCACAGAAAAGCTTGGAGCTTTTTAGAAAATGGCAGTGCTGGACTTGGCATACAGGATATTTTACTCTAGAGATCATATTCTTAACCGCATTCACAGTTCATTAATTATTTATTTAGTTAAACACGTGATTTTGAGTTTTTTTTTTTTTGATTTGCAGGATAAATCTTGAATTTTTCCTTTCAGTAGAAAGAGTTGGAAACTTGTTTAGTGGTTTGTGATAGAGCTATATTGTGCCCATCTGTGAAGTGGTACTGAGGAAGGTTCTAATCAATCTAAAATAAGTGGATGAATTAGAGACAACCCCAAAGTCAAAACAAGTGAATGCCTAAGTAATAATGATAAAAGGATAAAATCATTAAAAATAATGTTTTCAAATAATATCTACTTACTCAAATTTTTATAATGGTACATAGTTGCCCCTGAATAAATAGCTGTTGAATGAATGAATGTCTATTTACCATTTGATACAAATTTGGTTGCAAACTAATATTATGTGTATGTGCATGGAAAAAAAAAAGACCAGGAAGATATCATAGTCATTTTACTATCTCTAGATGCTAGGATAACATGTAATTTTAATTTTTTTCATACCTTTTTTTATTGTCCAAACTTCCTACAGTTAACACATACTGTTTTTATAATTAGAAAATTAAAAATAGCTTAATCATCTAGAAAGTTAAAGTAGCTCATGTCAAAACAATTCCCATTTATCTAGTTAATGTTAAATATGTAGGTGATTTCCATCTTTGACGAAAGAAAGTTGAATAGGCTAAGGATGGATACTGTCTATAAAATACTGAAACTTCCTTGCAATAAACCTTTATCTGTTAAAGATTTGTTTTTAACCTATGGTTTTGCTCATATTCAGAATATTTTAATTTAGATTATCTTGTTTGGTGGACTGGTTGAACACTTGACGAGAGTTATTCTCAATGCTTGTAAAAGAGAAAATATTATTATAGCTCATGGGAATTTACAATTGTGCAGTTTCAATCCACTCTGATGATTAAGCTGTTATTTCATGGACTCCCTTATTAATGTTCTGTTTAGCAGCTTCTACATATAGCATTAAGTTGGAAATAACATTATACTAAAATTATAGTCTTAAAGAAATCTTGTATAATGCTTATAGTCTTATATTTAAAATCTTTTTTTTTCTCCCTACACTGTCTAGACATGTCAAATTCATCTACTGGCAAGCTCACTAGTTCATTTTATAATCTTTTCCATAGAGGCTGTGTTATTAATGTAATATTACACTAAGACTGCTAGTTCTCTCTTTAGGGACTCCTACACTCCTAATTAAGTAACATTAGCAAAATTAACTGCCACCCAACTACAGTCACATTATACATTTAAAAAGTAACCATTCTACATTAATATATTTTATGCTAGATTTTATCCAATATATTACATTTTACATTTGTATTACAATACATAAATCTGAGAAACTCATAATAAATTGTTTTGTTTTTCTGTTGGTCTCTCAGAAGTAATTGATAACAAATGGAAAAGACAGAAATAGCTTCTTCTTTTGTATTACTTTTGGGTATTGACAGACTAAGTTTGAATAGTTAAGAGTAGAGAGTTAAAAGTAATTTTATTTAATCTCAGTCAAGAATTAATGCACTAAAAATTTCCAGATCTATCATTTCATTACGTTTATCATCATATCTCCTATTGCAGTAGAGGAAACTGCATCAAAACAGATGAATAATTTGTTGAAAGAGATGAGAATTCACTGTGACTGTCAGCGTGTTTATTATTCATAGCTCTTCCCCAGTGCTGCAAAGCACTGTTTAGAACTGTCTATTTTTGTAAGATTCATTCATTTATTTATTCATTTGTTCCACAACTATTTATTGAGAACTTACTGTTTTCCAGGTCCTTAGGCGTATGAGACATGAAGAAAAAGAAAACATATTAGACATGAAATAATAGGAGAGGTTTTATCTATAATATATGGCTAAATAAAAGCTCAAAGTATTCTAGATACTGGGAGTCAAAAGGACTCAAATAGACCGTTATTGCATCCAGAGTTATATATTTTACTGCCAGAGTTGGCCACATTCATTCTCTGTAGGAGATCCTATTCTGTTCTTTATACACAGAACCCAGAGAAGAAACTGCAGGTGCCATTTAATCACATAGGCTTTCTATGCTTTTAATTTCTATAGAACCATTCAATTCATTACCAAATAGTCATCTAGTGTCTCTCACCTGTGAATAGAGGAAATTAAATGAGAATAATGGAATGCTAAAACCTGTGCCACAAACAAGTCAAGAGAAGTGAACTAGCTAGCATTTCTTTCCATAGAAAATTGAAAAGTACTAAGCAGACATTGTCCAAGGCAAGAATGAGGTTCCTGGATCATCATATCAGGTGAAGCATACTTTGATTACTGTAACTGAGTGTGGAAAAATGTGATTCATCTAAATTCTGAGACATAGCAACACAGAAATTTTTCTGAACAGATAAGCTCATTTTGAATATCTTTTAACTAATTGTTTGCCTTAGGAAATCCTGTTGGATTGTTGTTATTTTTTAGTATAATATAAAAATTTTCAACATAGCCACTAATACAATGCTTACTTTTTCTTCTAGTAGCTTTTTAAAAATAAGTTTATGTTCTCATCATAAAATTAAATAAATTATTTTAGTAATTTTGTGCAAGAAAAGTATTTTCCCCGAATCCTACCTATCAGAGAAACTAATGTTAACATTCTGGTTTATTCCTTTCCCACTTTGTTTTGTTGTTGCTGTGCACAGCTTTTCCATAATTGAGAACGAACATCTGGCATATATACGTTTGTATTGTATTGATTTTTAAATAAATTATATGTTTTTCTGATCATATAAGTATAATATGACCTGTCAACTTGGCAAGATCTGTCAGATTTATTTTAAAGTGACCCTTCCCCAATTTTCCAGTGTATCAAAACAATGATGAGGGATAAAATGTATAATGAGAAAATTATAAATTTTGGCTGTGCTGAAAAAGACAATATCTCCATGCTCAATCAGATCAGAAACACAAAATAGAAAGTGGAATCTAAATGGCAGACCAGCTGGTGACTGGGCCCAGCAATGGGAAGGGTCTGTAGGGAGATTGTATCCCTCAGGGTAATGGAATCTAAAAAATGCTTCACCTGAAGTGGGAGCCAGAAGTCAGGCCTACTGCTGAAGTGCAGCTAGGGTGTTAAATTTCCCCCAGAGAGTAAGAAAAGTGCACTAAAGAGCTAGAGAAACAAATACATTTAATGACTTTTGAATTTTTTTTTTTGTTTGTTAAAAGCATTTCCAGTAAAAATTTTAAGAGAAACCACTAAAAATTAGAAACATATTTTTATATCTTCCAAACCAATAATGGAAAATAAAAGAATAAAGGAATCTTTGTTAATTATAAAGTCTCTAAATCTGGAAAAAATAAGTAAAGCAAAGAGTAACCCTGGTGAACCAAAAATTCAAAATAGAAAATAATTAATGAAAGACAAAGATGGTCATATTGGATGTAATTTAAAAAATCTTACTGTGTGTTTCTTACAGGAGTCAAATCTAAATGAAAATGATACAACTGGGGTTAATAAAGCAAAAGATCAAGCAAAACCAACCTAAAGAAAGACATTGAAGCAATATTATCAACCAAAATATAGTTGAAAGTTAAAAACAAAAGAGTTAAATAGAGGTACGGTATAACAACAAAAGGGTAAAACACAATACCAAGAAGGTTAAAGTCATAAATTTTTTCACACAAAGCCTTGCCTTGAAATATTAGAAGCCAAAATTGATAGGACTTTGAATAAAAACTGAAATTCACAATTTGTGTAAGATTTTAATATTACCATATTTCAGAATATTGAAAAATGAAGAAACATAAAAATGTAGACTGTTGAATAATACAATTAACAAGCTTGATTTGATATCTAGAACTCTGTACCCATCAATAGACGATACATTCGTCTTCTCACGCCAACATAAACTCTTAGAAAAATTGACCGTTTACTAGGTCACAGAGGCAGTCTCAACACATCAGGGAATCAGGCCCCAATCTCAGATTATAGTGTAATGAAATTAGGAATCAACAATAAAAAATGTAAATCATTATATTTGAAAAGTTTTTATCCCCCTTTATTGGGTGGCTTACAAATTATAAAAGAAATATATGCTGTACTACTGAATTAAAGCCTATAATACAATACATAATTTTATAAAGGAATCCTAATCATTTCGCCCATTTCACCTGACCTTATTGTTCCCACTTCCTAACCCACCTTCATTTAAACAATGCTAACAGCTCAGTCTATATCCTTTAACTGTCTCCTTACACATACTAGCATGGAAAAGCACAAATATATATATACATATACATTTTGTTCATTTTTACCAAAATAGAATCATACATACCCATTAGTTTGCAACTTTCTTTTTTTTTTTAACATCTTTATTGGAGTATAATTGCTTTACAATGGTGTGTTAGTTTCTGCTTTATAACATAGTGAATCAGCTATACATATACATATATCCCCATATCTCCTCCCTCTTGCGTCTCCCTCCCACCCTCCCTATCTGACCCCTCTAGGTGGTCACAAAACACCAAGCTGATCTCCCTGTGCTACTCAGCTGCTTCCCACTAGCTGTATATTATTGTAACCATTCATAGAGAGTGCAGTTGTCTGCAAGCAAAGACTGTCTTTTCACTGTTAATCAGCTTTAGAAACTTGTAGGTCCTCTCCATGCAGTCATACAGTTTCAGAGGGCTAGGAGGCATGAGTTCCAGTAGACCAAAAAGGCCTGGGGCTTTCCTAAAATGACCAGGGCTTCCCCATTCCCCTCATCTTATCTTCTTTTTCACCTTGTACTTCAATGTCTGGTGAAGTAAAGAAAAGAAATAGAGACTGGAATATAGTATGTCACAAATTTCATGATGCTGGCAACTGTAATTTGCCATGGCACAGCAAACTGAAAAAGCGTTTGTTGTCTAAAAAAAATGTAAAGATAAATTAAGTGTAAAATATTGAGGTACATTCAGCAAACGCACAGTAAATTTGATAAGAAATTTGCCCTCAACATTCAAAGAACCTGTGGAAATTACTTGCTTAAAATCAGAATTAAATGTCCAACAAAACATCTTAAAACTATTTTTAGTAGGATCCAAGCTTGTAATTTAAATTTATGTAATACCCCTTTGACTTTCTGTTAATAATGCTGAGTCAGGAGAGAACTTACTTAAACTGGGCAGACATAGTTTTGAAACTGAAAATATTTTATATCAAATCAAATCAGTTCTTCTAAAAGTGATGAAACAATTTTGTCAGTGTGGATATAAATATTAAAGGAAAATTATTGTTAAACGCAATTCAGTTATTTGAAAGATTTTAAATATGTTTAGAATAACTTGGTCATATGAATCTACTTCTTCCACTGTAATTTTTTTTTAAACATCTTTATTGGGGTATAATTGCTTTACAATGGTGTATTAGTTTCTGCTTTATAACAAAGTGAATCAGATATACATATACATATGTTCCCATATCTCTTCCCTCTTGCGTCTCCCTCCCTCCCACCCTCCCTATCCCACCCCTCCAGGCAGTCACAAAGCACCGAGCTGATATCCCTGTGCTATGCGGCTGCTTCCCACTAGCTATCTACCTTACGTTTGGTAGTGTATATATGTCCATGCCTCTCTCTCGCTTTGTCACAGCTCACCCTTCGCCCTCCCCATATCCTCAAGTCCATTCACCAGTAGGTCTGTGTCTTTATTCCTGTCTTACCCCTAGGTTCTTCATGACGTATTTTTTTCTTAAATTCCATATATATGTGTTATCATACGGTATTTGACTTTCTCTTTCTGACTTCACTCTGTATGACAGACTCTAGGTCTATCCACCTCATTACAAATAGCTCAATTTCGTTTCTTTTTATGGCTGAGTACTATTCCATTGTATATATGTGCCACATCTTCTTTATCCATTCATCCAAATCTCCTGCCTGTCTCTGGGGTCCGCGCTTTAAGCCGCGGCTCGCGCCCATCTCTGGAGCTCCTTTAAGCAGTGCTCTTAATCCCCTTTCCTCACGCAACAGGAAACAGAGGGAAGAAAAAGTCTCTTGCCTCTTCGGCCGCTCCAGACCTTTTCCCGGACTCCCTCTCGGCTAGCCGTAGTGCACTAAACCCTTCCACTGTAATTTTATAAAATCTAAATACAGATCATATATTTCCAATGGAAGTTTACTGTCTGAATTGAAATATGCTGAAAGTGAAAATTACACTTTAGGTTATAAAGACTTAGTACACAAAAAGGAATATAAAATATTTTATTAGTAATTGGAATAATATTTTGGATAAATTAGGTTAAACAGATATATTAATAAAATTCTTTTTATGTATTTAAAAAATTTTTTAAATGTGCCTACTGTCTAATTTAAAATTATATACATGCTCACATTATATTTCTATTGGACAATGGTGCTACAGAAAAAATAAAATAATTCTGTCTTCTAGAATGGTTGATCTAAATCAGTTTTTTTTTTTTTGACATCTTTATTGGAGTATAATTGCTTTACAATGGTGTGTTAGTTTCTGCTGTGTAACAAAGGGAATCAGCTATACATATACATATGTGCCCATATCTCCTCCCTTTTGCATCTCCCTCCCACCTTACCTATCCTAGCCCTCTATGTGGACACAAAGCACTGAGCTGATCTCCCTGTGCTATGCGGCTGCTTCCCAGTAGTTATCTATTTACATTTGGTAGTGTATATATGTACATGACACTCTCTCATGTTGTCACAGCTTACCCTTTCCCCTCCCGTCCTCAAGTCCATTCTTTACATGTGTGTCTTTATTCCTGTCCTGCCCCTAGGTTCTTAAGAACCTTTTTTTTTCTTAGATTCCATATGTATGTGTTAGCATATGGTATTTGTTTTTCTCTTTCTGACTTACTTCACTCTGTATAACAGACTTTAGGTAGATCCACCTCACTAAAAATAACTCAATTTCATTTCTTTTTATGGCTGAGTAATATAGGTGGTCACAAAGCACCGAGCTGATCTCCCTGTGCTATGTGGCTGCTTCCCACTAGCTATCTATTTTACATTTGGTAGTGTATATATGTACATGACACTCTCTCATGTTGTCACAGCTTACCCTTTCCCCTCTCGTCCTCAAGTCCATTCTTTACATGTGTGTCTTTATTCCTGTCCTGCCCCTAGGTTCTTAAGAACCTTTTTTTTTCTTAGATTCCATATGTATGTGTTAGCATATGGTATTTGTTTTTCTCTTTCTGACTTACTTCACTCTGTATAACAGACTTTAGGTAGATCCACCTCACTAAAAATAACTCAATTTCATTTCTTTTTATGGCTGAGTAATATTCCATTGTATATATGTGCCACATCTTCTTTGTCCATTCATCTGTTGATGGACACTTAGATTGCTTCCATGTCCTGGCTATTGTAAATAGAGCAGGCAATGAATATTGTGGTACATGACTCTTTTTGAATTACAGTTTTCTCAGGGTCCAGTAATGAGATTGCTGGGTTGTATGGTGGTTCTAGTTTTAGTTTTATGAGGAACCTCCATACTGTTCTCCATAGTGGCTGTATCAATTTACATTCCCAGTAAAAGTGCAAGAGGGTTCCCTTTTGCCACACCCACTCCAGCATTTATCGTTTGTAGGTTTTGTCATGATGGCCATTCTGACTGGTGTGAGGTGATACCTCATTGTAGTTTTGATTTGCATTTCTCTAATGACTAGTGATGTTGAGCATCCTCTCATGTGTTTGTTGGCAATCTGTATATCTTCTTTGGAGAAATGTCTATTTAGATCTTCTGCCCATTTTTAGATTGAGTTGTTTGTTTTCTTCATATTGAGCTGCATGAGCTGCTTGTATGTTTTTTAGATTAATCCTTTGTCAGTTGCTTCGTTTGCAAATATTTTCTCCCATTCTGAGGGCTGTCTTTCCGTCTTCTTTGGTTTCCTTTGCTGTGCAAAAGCTTTTAAGTTTCATTAGGTCCCATCTGTTTATTTTTGTTTTTACTTCCATTTCTCTAGGAAGTGGGTCAGAAGGGATCTTGCTGTGATTTATGTCATAGAGTGTTCTGCCTGTGTTTTTCTCTAAGTGTTTTACAGTGTCTGGCCTTACATTTAGGTCTTTAATCCATTTTGAGTTTATTTTTGTGTATGGTGTTAGGGAGTGTTCTAATTTCATTCTTTTACATGTAGCCGTCCTGTTTTCCCAGCACCACTTATTGAAGAGGATGTCTTTTCTCCATTGTATATTCTTGCCTCCATTATCAAAACTAAGGTGACCATATGTGCCTGATTTTATCTCTGGGCATTCTATGCTGTTCTGTTGATCTATATTTCTGTTTCTGTGCCAGTACCATACTGTCTTGATGACTGTAGCTTTGTAGTATAGTCTGAAGTCAAGGAGCCTGATTCCTCCAGCTCTGCTTTTCTTTCTCACGATTGCTTTGGCTTTTTGGGGTCTTTTGTGTTTCCATACAAATTGTGAAATTTTCTGTTCTAGTTCAGTGAAAAATGCCCTTGGTAGTTTGATAGGGGTTGCACTGAATCTGTAGACTTCTTTGGGTAATATAGTCATTTTCACAGTTTCTTCAAATCCAAGAACATGGTATACCTCTGCATCTGTTTGTATCATCTCTAATTTCTTTTTTTTGAGTGTCTTATAGTTTTCTGCATACAGATCTTTTGTCCCTTGACGTAGGTTTCTTCCTAAGCATTTTTTTCTTTTTGTTGCAATGGTAAATGGGAGTGTTTCCTTAATTTCTCTTTCACATATTTCATCATTAGTGTATAGGAATGCAAGAGATTTCTGTGCATTAATTTTGTATCCTGCTACTTTACCAAGTTCATTGATTAGCTCTAGTAGTTTTGTGGTAGCATCTTTAGGACTCTATATGTATAGTATCATATCATCTGCAGACAGTGACAGCTTTACTTCTTCATTTCTGATTTGGTTTCCTTTTATTTCATTTTCTTCTCTGATTGCTGTGGCTAAAACTTCCAAAATTATGTTGAATAATAGTGGTGAGAGTGGGCAACCTTGTCTTTTTCCTGATCTTAGTGGAAATAGTTTCAGTTTTTCACTGTTGAGAACGATGTTGGCTGTGGGTTTTTCAGATATGGCCTTGATCATGTTGAGGTAAGTTCCTTCTGTGCCTACTTTCCAGAGGGTTTTTATCACAAATGGGTGTTGAATTTTGCCAAAAACTTTTTCTGCATCTATTGAGATGATCATGTGCTTTTTCTCCTTCAGTTTGTTAATATGGTGTATCACATTGATTGATTTTGGTATATTGAGGAATCCTTGCATTCCTGGGATAAACCCTACTTAATCATTTTGTATGATCCTTTTAATGTGTTGTTGGATTCTGTTTGCTAGTATTTTGTTGAGGATTTTTGTATCTGTGTTCATCAGTGATATTGGCCTGTAGTTTTCTTTCTCTGTGGCATCTTTGGTTTTGGTATCAGGGTGATGGGTGGCCTCGTAGAATGAATTTGGGAGTGTTACACCCTCTGCTATATTTTGGAAGCTTTTGAGAAGGATACGTGTTAGTTCTTCTCTAAATTCTTCATAGAATTCGTCTGTGAAGCCATCTGGTCCTGGGTGCTTGTTTGTTGGAAGATTTTTAATCACAGTCTCAATTTCAGTGCTTGTATTTGGTCTATTTATCTTTTCTATTTCTTCCTGTTTCAGTCTCGGAAGGCTGTGCTTTCCTAAGAATTTGTCCATTTTTTACAGGTTGTCCATGTTATTGGTATACAGTTGCTTCTGGTAATTTCTCAAGATCTTTTGTATTTCTGCAGTTTCCGTTGTTACTTCTCCTTTTTCATTTCTAATTCTGTTGATTTGAGTCTTCTCCCTTTTTCTCTTCATGACTCAGAGTAATGGTTTTTCAGTTTTATCTTCTCAAAGAACCAGCTTTTAGCTTTATTGATCTTTGCTATTGTTTCCTTCATTTCTTTTTCATTTATTTCTGATCTGATCTTTATGATTTCTTTCCTTCTGCTAACTTTAGGGGGTTTTGTTCTTCTTTCTCTAATTGCTTTAGGTGTAAGGGTAGGTTGTTTATTTGAGATTTGTATTGTTTTCTCAGGTAGGATTGTATTGGTATAAACTGCCCTCTTAGAACTGCTTTTGCTGCATCCCATAGGTTTGGGGTTGTCGTGTTTTCATTGTCATTTGTTTCTAGGTATTTTTGGATTTCTTCTTTGATTTCTTCAGTGATCTCTTGGTTATTAAGTAGTGTATTGTTTAGCCTCCATGTGGTTGTATTTTTCATAGATAATTTCCTTTCCCGTATTAGGGAAGTTTTCAACTATAGTCTCTTCAGATATTTTCTCAGTCCCTTTTTGTTTCTCTTCTCCTTCTGGGACCTCTGTGATTCAAATGTTGTTGCATTTAATGTTGTTCCAGAGGTTTTTGAGGCTGTCCTCAATTCTTTTCATTCTTTTTGCTTTATTTTGCTCTGCAGTAGTTATTTCCAGTATTTTATCTTCCAGGTCACTTATCCTTTCTTCTGCCTCAGTTATTCTATTGATTCCTTCTAGAGAATTTTTAATTTCATTTATTGTGCTGTTCATCATTGTTTGTTTGCTCTTTAGTTCTTCTAAGTCCTTGTTAAACGTTTTTGTATTTTCTCCATTCTGTTTCCAAGATTTTGGATCATCCTTACTATCATTACTTTGAATACTTTTTCAGGTAGACTGCCTATTTCCTCTTCATTTGTTTGCTCTGATGGGTGTTTACCTTGCTCCTTCATCTGCTTTATATTTCTCTGTCATCTCATTTTGCTTAACCTACTGTGTTTGGAGTCTCCTTTTCGCAGGCTGCAGGTTCGTAATTCCTGTTGTTTTTGGTGTCTGCTCCCAGTGGTTAAGGTTGGTTTAGTGGGTTGTGTAGGCTTCCTGGTGGAGGGGACTGGTGCCTGTGTTATGATGAATGAGGCTGGATCTTGTCTTTCTGTTGGCCGGACCGCATCTGGTGGTGTGTTTTGCAGTGTCTGTGACCTTATTATGATTTTAGGGAGCCTGTCTGCTGAAGGGTAGGGTTGTGTTCCTGTCTTGCTAGTTGTTTGGCATAGGGTGTCCAGCACTGTAGGTTGCTGGTCGTTGAGTTGAGCTGGGTCTTTGCGTTGAGATGCAGATCTCTGGGAGAGTTTTGCCGTTTGATATTATGTGGGGCTGGGAGGTTTCTGGTGGACCAATGTCCTGAATTTGGCTCTCCCACCTCAGAGGCTCAGGCCTGACACCTGGCCAGTGCACCAAAACCCTGTCAACCACATGGCTCAGAAGAAAAGGGCAAAACAGAAAGAAAGAAAGAAAAGTAAATTAATTAATTATTTAAATTAAGTTATTAAAATAGAAAAAGATTATTAAAAATAAAAAAATTAAAGCATAATAATAAAAGAAAGAAAGAAGAGAGCAACCAAACCAAAAAACCAATCCACCAATGATAAGAAGCGCTAAAAAGTGAAATCTACAGTTGCTTCCAAAGTCCACCACCTCAGTTTTGGGATTATTCATTGTCTATTCAGGTATTCCACAGGTGCAGGGTACGTCAAGTTGATTATGGAGATTTTATCCACTGCTTCTGCAGCTGCTGGGGAAAATTTCCCTTTCTCTTCTTTGTTCGCACCGCTCCTGGGGTTCAGCTTTGGATTTGGCCCTGCCTCTGCATGTAGGTCACCTGAGGGAATCTGTTCACTGCCTTTTGGGAAGTCTGAGGTCTTCTGCCAGCGTTCAGTAGGTGTTCTGTAGGAGTTGTTCCACATGTAGATGTAGTTTTTATGTATTTGTGGGGAGGAAGGTGATCTCCATGTCTTACTCCTCAACCATCTTGAAGGCCTCCCTAAATCATTTTTTTAAAATTAGTTTGTAGAAAATTTTCTTTTAGCCTTACAATCTGTTACTGGTACTGCCATGCTAATTCTTAGGATTGCTGTCATTTTTGATAAGACCCCTCTTTCATATATAAGCTATAAGGTTTGGAAGACCTTTCCACACACTAACTTGTATACATTTCAAATATTTCTCCCCCACTACACAAGTATATCTGGTACATGAATATTCCTGGGCCATAGTCATATCACAGTATGACTCATACTGAAACCTTACAGTCACATACAAGGTGAGTTGGCACAGGAGATGGCAGGAGTATTGCTAGAAGCCATTCTTACATGTGAGCTGTACACGGAAGGTCACTTCAAACCTCATACATATACCCCACTAAACTTAAACTAAATGTATCCAAAACTCATTTCCTTAGCCAGATCCCCAAAATGTCTTCAGCCATTGTAATACTACCCAGAACAGAGAGATATGATAGAGAAATTGGAGTTGAAAGAAACAGAGTTCTTAACTTACTGCAATTAAAATATTTCACTTTTACAAAATTTACAAGAATATTCCAGAGCCCCACCTAAACCCTTGGAAGGGGCCCGTCAAAGTGCTGAACGCTGAGGCTTAAACTTCAATATTTGCCTCTGAGTGTAAACATTTTATTCCACAAAAATGGAACCATGTATATTTTCCTACTTATTATTTTTCTTACTCAACAATATTTCAAAGGACTTCCTTCAAGTCAGTTGGTATTGCTATAATTCATTCTTTTAAAGTTTGCATATTTGATGGTATTACGTATCATGATTTATTCCACCTCTATTGATGATCATTTACTTCATTTTGCATTGTTTTCCCACTGTGAACAAAACAGCCGCAGACATTGTTGTGCACTAGTCTTACATGAAGGTACTTTTATTTCAATGAGATAAACTTCAGTGTGGGTCAAATATAAGGATCATACATTCCAGTTTTCCTGGAATATTCCCTTACATGCTTGTTGACCTGGCATAATTGTTACTAGCACTCCCTTTCACTTTCAGAAGTGTCCCAGTTTGTATGATAATTGTGTGCATACCCTAGTGAAAGGATATATATACTTTAATACCAATAATAATAGTAGCTAATATCATTGGGCAATTTTTTTATGTGCCAGACATTGCTTAAAGCACCTTGCATGTATTATCTCCTTTAGTTTCCACAAACATGCTATTATTCTTATTTTACAGATAAGGAAACTGAGGCACAGAGAAATTAAGTAACTTACCCAAGGTCACATTGATAGGAAGTGTGGAGTCATAGTTTAAACCCTACAGCCTGGCTCCAGAGTAGGGTGGCTAATCAAGTCCCAGGACTAAAGGGGTTCCAGGATGTAGAACTTCCAATTTTAAAACTGAGAAAGAACCTAGCAACCCAAGGTAAGTTGGTCACGCTATCCAGAGGAATTAATCTTAATGCTGTTGTTTTCCAGAATGGCTGTATCTGTTTCTGTTACCAACTGTAGTTTGAGAGTAGCTTTTTCCTGCACAACTGTGATATTAAGACTCAAGATAACTTTCAATTATCCCACCTCCCAGTATTTATGTCCTCAGAAAATCTCTTCCCCTTGTGTGTGGACTGGACCTAGTGACTTGCTTCTAATGGACAGACTATGGCAAAAATAATGGGTGTCACTTCTGAGATCAGGTTACAAAAAATCTCTGGCTTCCATCTTGTTAGCTCTCTCTTGCTTTCTGGCTTACTCACTCTGATGGAAGCCACCGTCTACATTGTGGGCTGCTCTGTGGAGAGGTCCACATGACAAGAAACTGAGGGAAGCCTCTATTCAATAGCCGGTAAGAAACTAAGGCCCTCAGTCCAACAGTTCTGTGAGAATCCAATGCTGCTAACAGTCATGTGCGTGAAGCCAACTGCTCCCAGCCAAACCTCAGATGAGACCACAGACCCAGCTGACATCTTAATTGCAGCCATCTCTGTTTTTATTAGGGGATAATTTCTTCTGTATATATGTGAAACAACTGATATACTTGATTTTATTACTTTCATTTTATGTTTCTTACTGATTTTAGTTTATTTTTTCTCTTTTATTCTTTTTTCAAAATTATTTTTCTGGTTTCACTGAGTTGCTAGTAATTTTTCCCCTTTGTTCACTTAGGATGTTTACTGTTTATTATAACAATAATGATTACCTTCCCTTCCACAATCTCATAATCAAATATTTATTTTTCTAGCCTCAGATGAAAACAAGATACCAAATGTTTACTAAGACACTCTGCTTCCCCCACTGATAGCTCTTTTGTCCTATGTACTAGTTAGGATATGAATTTGACTACTGTAACAGATATCCAAAATAAATATGGCTTAAACAAGATATAATATTATTTCTGTCTCAGGAAGCATTCTAGGCATAAGCAGACCAAGGTTGGCATGTTGGCTCCATAATCTCAAGGATCCAAGCTCTACATTGTTCCTCTGCCAGCCTTAGGTTGTTCTCATTCACACCTTTTTCTCACGGCATCACATTCCAGCTAAAGGGAAGAGGAATTAGGTGACAGGAAAGACACACCCAGATCCTTTAAGGGCATACTCTGGAATTTGCACACATTGCACATTCTTTCTGCTTAGCCAGAACTTAGTCATATGGCCATTGCTTCTTGCAGAGGAAGCTAGGAATTCTAGGTAGACTTGGGTCTAGCTAAGAACTGAGGATTCAATATTGAAGAATAAGAGAAGGGTAAGGGTGATAACTAGCAGCCTCCTACATTCCCCTGTAATATGGGACTTTTACAATAATTTTAATTCCCCACTTTCAGCTCTTCTCAGAAGTAGATGTCGAATGTTCCTACCTCTTTCTTCTCTCCTTTAAACACCCAACTTCTGGAATTTTAATAGAATATTCATTGCAGTATTTCTCACCTATTTGAAGATTCTTTATTTAGAATCTTTGTTTTCATTATTTAACCGTTATTAGAGAGTCTATTAGATAGATAGATAAATATATAGTTTTATGTTTCATCATAAAAAGTATGTTTCATCATACTTTTTTCCTTTTATACATCACCTATCTTAAGTGTCTGTTCTGTCCAGAGTTCTTTCTTAAGTATTTTTTTCAGATGATAGTCCATTATCTTCTAGCTTTTAGTGTTGCAGATGAAAAGTTCAATGCCAGTATCATTGTCCATTATAAATAAAGTGTTATTTCCCTCTGGGAGACTGTAAGATAACCCTTTTATCCCAGAGATTTTTGCAGTGTATGACTATATATATGAAGCGTTTTGATTAATCTTGCCTAGAACTTCAAGATGCAGACTAAATATTTTATTCACTGGGGGAATTTTTAATTGTACTTCAAAATTATGGATATATATCCATCTATTTCTTTTTTTTGGAATTCCTACTATTTGTATAATAAGTCTCCAGGATTTCTACCTTCATAAAATGTGTGTGTGTGTGTGTGTGTGTGTGTGTGTGTGTGTGTGTGTGTATTTATTTATTTATTTATTATTTTTTTTTACTCTGTAGTTTGAAGTATTTCTTCCACTTCATATTCTAGGGCACTAATTCAGTTGTGGTTTTTTTTGTTTTTGTTTTGTTTTTTTTACTAACTTCAAGTCATCTGAATTTTTCTGACCAGTTACTTTGTCCCCCTACAAAGTCTTTTTTAATATGCTGTACTTTAATATTTTTAAGCTCTCTTATTATTATTTGTGTTAAAATTTTTTATCTATCTCTACTAGCAGCTCTGTTTTGTTAGAAATTCATTCTCAATTTTCTGTTCTTTCTTTCTCTGGTTGCTGGACCCTCTTAGGTACTTGTTTGTTTTATGTTTGTTTGTTTCTTGGTCTACTCCTTAAGGCTTAGATTTAGTTGTTTCAGAGCCCTAAGGGATGGCAGTCTCTACAATAGTGGAACATTTTGAAATCTCTGACGCTTAGAGTCAGCTGTATAGCAGTAGGCAGATCGACTATCAAAGCCTCAGGAGAAAGCTTACCTGTAAACCTTTTCCAGCATTTTAGGTGAAGACACCTAACTTAGAACACCTGTTCAGCAAGTCCTTTGTTCCTTGGGGTATACGGAAGTGTACACCATGTAGGTTAATGCCAACATTTTCCCTAGAGTACCACATTCTCTGCCAGATAAATTCTCCCTGGGATTATGGCATTCTGCACCTTGCCTGTGAGCATTTCTACACTAAGTTCTAAGACTCTCATCTATCCCAGAGAGGAAACAGTGTTTTAACAGCTTTTTTGCTCTTCCCTCCAGACACAATTTGCCACTTGGCTCCAGGAGCTGCACGGCTTGGGTTAGCTAGATGGTTTGCAGTAAGTTAAGGAAGCATATCTAAGCTACCATCTTTCTAGAACCCTCACTTGTAAATTTGAAAATTAAAAAGGAATATATTTCAAACTAACTCAAGGATTAAAGCAAAATCATAAAGGAAATTAATCAATATTTGAAAAGGTTAATAATATTTATACACCCCTAGCAAGACTGATCAAAAGGAAAGAAAGAAGGTACAAATAAATATTATTTAGAAACAAAAAGGAAGATATAACCAAAGATTCAAGAGAGATTTTAAGAAGCCATAAGGGAATTCCCTGGCTGTCCAGTGGTTAGGATTCTGCGCTCTCACTGCCAAGGGCCAGGGTTCAATCCTGGGTTGGGGAACTAAGATCCCACAAGTTGTGCAGCGAGGCCAAAAAAAAAAAAATTAAGAAACCATAAGGTGATATTATGAATGTTTTTATTCCAAAAATCTTTAAGACAAGATTAAATATACAAATTTGTGGAAAAAATAGAAATTACCAGTCATAACTTTATACAAATAGACATTAACAGAAGAGACTTGATACTACAAACAAATGATCAAGTTGGTTTGATAGAGAGGACCTTCAAGACGGTGGAGGAGTAAGACATGGATATCACCTTCCTCCCCACAAATACATCAAAACTACATCTACATGAGGAACAACTCCTACAGAACACCTACTGAACCCTGGCAGAAGACCTCAGACTTCCCAAAAGGAGTTCTTCTCCCTTTTCTTCTGTGCCATGTGGCTAACAGTCTTGGTGCTCTGGCATGGTGTCACGCCCGAGCCTCTGAGGTGGGAAAGCTGAGTTCAGGACATCTGTCAACCAGAGACCTCCCAGTCCCTCATAATATCAACTGGTGAGAGCTCCCCCAGAGATCTCTGTCTCAAAACTAAGACCAGGTTCCAGTCAATGACCAGCAAGCTACAGTGCTAGACACCCCATGCCAAACAACTAGTAAGACAGGAACACAACCTCATCCATTAGAAGAGAGCTGCCTAAAATCATAATAAGTTTACAGACACCCCAAAACACACCACCAGATGTGGTCCTGCCCACCAGAAAGACAAAATCCAGCCCCATCCATCAGAACACAGGCACCGGTCCCTCCACCAGGAAGCCCACACAATCCACTGAACCAGCCTTACCCACTGGGGGCAGACACCAATAACAACGGGAGCTACAAACCTGCAGCCTGCAAAAAGGAGACCCCCAAACACAGTAAGTTAAGCAAAATGAGATGACAGAGAAATACACAGCAGATGAAGGAGCAAGGTAAAAAGCCTCCAGATGAAACAAATGAAGAGGAAATAGGCAGTCTACCTGAAAATGTATTCAGAGTAATGATAGTAAAGATGATCCAAAATCTTGGAAATAGAATGGAGAAAATACAAAAACGTTTAACAAGGACCTAGAAGAACTAAGAACAAACAAACAATGATAAACAACACAATAAATGAAATTAAAAATTCTCTAGAAGCAATCAGTAGAATAACTGAGGCAGAAGAACGGATAAGTGACCTGGAAGACAAAATACTGGAAATAACTACTGCAGAGCAGAATAAAGAAAGAAGAATTGAGGACAGTCTCAGAGACCCATGGGACAATATTAAATGCACCAACATTCGAATTATAGGGGTCACAGAAGAAAAAGAGAAAAAGAAAGGGACTGAGAAAATATTTGAAGAGATTAGAGTTAAAAACTTCCCTAATATGGGAAAGGAAATAGTCAAGTCCAGAAAGTGCAGAGTCCCATACAGGATAAATCTAAGGAGAAACACGTCAAGACACATGCTAATCAAACTATCAAAAATTAAATACAAAGAAAAAAATTAAAAGCAGCAAGGGGAAAACAACCAATTTCATACAAGGGAATCCCCATAAGGTTAACAGCTGATTTTTCAGCAGAAACTCTGCAAGCCAGAAGGGAGTGACAGGACATATTTAAAGTGATGAAAGGGAAAAACCTACAACCAAGATTAATCTACCTGGCAAGGATCTCATTCACATTTGACGGAGATATTAAAACCTTTACAGACAAGCAAAAGCTAAGGGAATTCAGCACCACCAAACCAGCTTTACAACAAATGCTAAAGGAACTTCTCTAAGCAGGAAACACAAGGGAAGGAAAAGACCTACAATAACAAACCCAGAACAATTAAGAAAATGGTAATAGGAACATACATATATATAATTACCTTAAATATAAATGGATTATGCTCCAACCAAAAGACAAAGACTGGCTGAATGGATACAAAAACAAAACCCATATATATGCTGTCTACAAGCAACCCACTTCAGACCTAGGGACCCATACAGAGTGAAAGTCAGGGCATGGAAAAAGATATTCCATGTAAATGGAAATCAAAAGAAAGCTGGAGTAGCTATTTTCATATCAAACAAAATAGACTTTAAAATAAAGACTATTACAAGAGACAAAGAAGGACACTACATAATGATCAAGGGATCAATCCAGGAAGAAGATATAACAATTGTAAATATTTATGCACCCAACATAGGAGCACCTCAATACATAAGGCAAATGCTAACAGCCATAAAAGGGAAAATCGACAGTAACACAGTCATAGTACTGGATTTTAACACCCCACTTTCACCAATGGACAGGTCATCCAAAATAAAAATAAATAAGGAAACACAAACTTTAAATGATACATTAAACAAGATGGACTTAATTGATATTTATAGGACATTCCATCCAAAAACAACAGAATACACTTTCTTTTCAAGTGCTCATGGAACATTCTCCAGGATAGATCATATCTTGGGTCACAAATCAAGCCCTGGTTAATTTAAGAAAATTGAAATTGTATCAAGTATCTTTTGCAACCACAATGCTATAAGAGTAGATATCAATTACAGGAAAAAAACAGTAAAAAATACAACCACATGGAGGCTAAACAATACACTACTAAATAACCAAGAGATCACTGAAGAAATCAAAGAGGAAATCAAAAATACCTACAAACAAATAACAATGACAACATGATGACCCAACACCTATGGGATGCTGCAAAAGCAGATCTAGGGAAGTTTATAGCAATACAGTCCTACCTCAAGAAACAAGAAAATTCTCAAATAAACAACCTAACCTTACCCCTAAAGCAATGAGAGAAAGAAGAACAAGAAAACCCCTTAGCAGAAGGAAAGGAATCATAAAGATCAGATGAGAAATAAAAGAAAAAGAAATGAAGGAAACAATAGCAAAGATCAATAAAACTAAAAGCTGGTTCTTTTAGGGCATAAACAAAATTGATAAACCATTAGCCAGACTTGTCAAGAGAAAGAGGGAGAAGACTCAAATCAACAGAATTAGAAATGAAAAAGGAGAAGTAACAACTGACACTGCAGAAATACAAAGGATTGTGAGAAATTACTAGAAGCAACTATATGCCAATAACATGGGGAACCTGGAAGAAATGGACAAATTCTTAGAAAAGCCCAACCTTCCGAGACTGAACCAGGAAGAAATAGAAAAGATAAACAGACCAGTCACAAGCACTGAATTTGAAACTGTGATTGAAAATCTTCCAACAAATAAAAACCCCAGGACCAGATGGCTTCACAGGTGAATTCTATCAAACATTTAGAGAAGAGCTAACACCTATCCTTCTCAAAGCAGAGGGAGGAACACTCCCAAACTCATTCTATAATGCCACCCTCACCCTGAAACCAAAACAGACAAAGATGCCACAGAAAAAGAAAACTACAGGCCAGTATCACTGATGAACATATGTGCAAAAATCCTTAACAAAATACTAGCAAACAGAATCCAACAGCACATTAAAAGGATCATACACCATGATCAAGTGCGGTTTATTCCGGGAATGCAAGGATTCTTCAATATACGCAAATCAATCAGTGTGATACACCATATTAACAAATTGAAGGAGAAAAACCATATGATCATCTCAATAGATGCAGAAAAAGCATTCAACAAAATTCAACACCCATTTATGATAAAAACCCTCAGGAAAGTAGGCATAGAGGGAACTTACCTCAACATAATCAGGGCCATATATGACAAACCCACAGCCAACATCTTTCTCAAAGGTGAAAAACTGAAGCCATTCCCACTAAGATCAGAAACAAGACAAGGTTGTCCACTCTCACCACTATTTTTCAACATAGTTTTAGCCACAGCAATCAGAGAAGAAAAAGAAATAAAAGGAATCCAAATTGGAAAAGAAGTAAAACTGTCACTGTTTGAAGATGATATGGTACTATACATAGAGAATCCTAAAGATGCTACCAGAAAACTACTAGAGCTAATCAATGAATTTGGTAAAGTAACAGGATACAAAATTAATGCACAGAAATCTCTTGCATTCCTATACACTAATGATGAAAGATCTGAAAGAGAAATTAAGGAAACACTTCCATTTACCCTTGCAACAAAATGAAGAAATTACCTAGAAATAAACCTACCTAAATGGACAAAAGACCTGTATGCAGAAAACTATAAGACACTGATGAAAGAAATTAAAGATGATACAAACAGATTGAGATATATACCATGTTCTTGGATTGGAAGAATCAACATTGTGTAAATGACTATACTACCCAAAGCAATCTGCGGATTCAGTGCTGTCCCTATCAAACGACCAATGGCATTTTTCACAAAACTAGACCAAAAACGTGCACAATTTGTATGGAAACCAAAAGACCCCGAATAGTGAAAGCAATCTTGAGAAACATAAATAGAGCTGGAGGAATCAGGCTCTGTTACTTCAGCCTATACTACAAAGTTACAGTAATCAAGACAGTATGGTACTGGAACAAAAACAGAAATATAGATCAATGGAACAGGATAGAAAGCCCAGAGATAAACCCATGCACATATGGTGTCCTTTGATAAAGAAGGCAAGAATATATAATGGTGAAAAGATAGCCTCTTCAGTAAGTGGTGCTGGGATAACTGGACAGTTACATGTAAAAGAATGAAGTTAGAGCACTCCCTAACACTATACACAAAAATAAACTCAAAATGGATTGGAGACATAAATGTAAGGCCAGGCACTACAAAACTCTTGAAGGAAAACATAGGCAGAATACTCTGTGACATAAATCACGGCAATATCCTTTTTGACCCACCTCCTAGAGAAATGCAAGTAAAAACAAAAGTAAACAAATGGGACCTGATGAAACTTATAAGCTTTTTCACAGCAAAGGAAACCATAAACAAGACAAAAGGACAACCCTCAGAATGGGAGAAAATAGTTGCAAGCGAAACAACGGACAAAGAATTAATCTCCAAAATAGAGAAGCAGCTCATGCAGCTCAACATCAAAAAACAACCCAATCCAAAAATGGGCAGAAGACCTAAGTAGACATTTCTCCAAAGAAGATATACATATTGCCAACAAACACATGAAATGATGCTCAACATCACTAATCATTAGAGAAATGCGAATCAAATCTACAATGTGTTATCACCGCACACTGGTCAGAATGGCCATCTTCAAAAATTCTACAAACAATAAATTCTGGAGAGGGTGTGGAGAAAATGTAACCCTCTTTCATTGTTGGTGGGAATGTAAACTGATACAGCCACTGTTCAGAACTGTATGAAGGTTCCTTAAAAAACTAAAAGTAGAACTACTGTACGACCCAGCAATCCCACTTCTGGGCATATACCTGGAGAAAACCATAATTCAAAAAGTCATGTACCACAGTGTTCATTGCAACACTATTCACAATAGCCAGGACATGGAAGAAACCTACATGGAAGCAATCACAGATGAATGGATAAAGAAGATGTGGCACCTATATAGAATGCAATACTACTCAGCCATAGAAAGAAACAAAATTGTGTTATTTGTAGTGAGGTGGATGGACCTAGAGTCTGTCATACAGAGTGAAGTAAGTCAGAAAGAGAAAAACAAATACTGTATGTTAACACATATATATGGAATCTACAAAATAAAAAAAGGTTCTGAAGAACCTAGGGCAGGACAGGAATAAAGACACAGACGTAGAGAATGGACTTGAGGACATGGGGATGGGGAAGGGTAAGCTGGGACGAAGTGAGTTGTGGCATGGACATATATACACTACCAAATGTAAAATAGCTAGTGGGAAGCAGCCGCATAGCACAGGGAGATCAGCTCAGTGCTCTGTGACCACCTAGAGGGGTGGATTTGGGAGGGTGGGAGGGATACGCAAGGGGGAGGGGATATGGGATATATGTATACATATAGCTGATTCACTTTGTGATACAGCAGAAACTAACACACCATTGTAAAGTAGTTATACTCCAATAAAGATGTTAAAAAAAAAAAGATCGTTTGATAGGATAGTTATACCAAACCTTAATGAACAGATAATATCAAGGCTGTACAAACTGTTTAAGAAAATTCACAAAGAGGTGAACGGCCAACTTTGTGCTTGCATGACTTGGATACATAACTGGACAAGGAGTGTATAAGAAAAATATGTATGAATTAATCTCTAGTATGAAAATAGATGCATAGATTCTAAGCAAAATATTACAACATTGAATCCAGCAATTTATTAAAAAGTACGTCATGACTAAGCAGGATTTACCTTACTACCTCAAGGATCTTTCAGACATCAGAAAATCTTTCAGTACCTTTCCTCAGCTTAACAAATTAAGGGAGATAATTCATATGATCATTTAAGTATAGGGAAGGATTTCTTAGGACAGAAAGTCACATTAGAAAAAGACTGATAAAATCAACTACATTAAAATTAAAAATAAAATTCATGGTTAGTGTAAGATACCACAAAATGTGTTTAAAAAGCCACAGACCGGGAGAAATGATTGCAATGTATAACACTGAGAAGGGGTTAGTACTACAAGATAATAAATAGACAGAAAAGACAAAGAACAAACAAAAACATTGAAACAGCTGACAAAGGCAATTAACTGAAGATGGATTCTGAAAGGCCAGTAAACATAGTTAACCCCAGTAACAGAGAAATTTAAGACCACTGTGAGATACCAATTTATATCCAGTCACCAGAATGACACAAAAGTTCTGATGACATGAAGTATTGTAAAGACATAGAAAAATAAGAAGTCTTGTACACAGCTAATAGGATTATAAATTGGTACTCCATATTCAAAGACAATTTAATAATATTTTAAGAATTCTGAAATGCACATATTCTCCTATCTAGCAATTCTACTTCCAGGATTAGTCTTTAAAACAAAACGCTAAGAATCTGAAGGATGTTCATTGCAACATTGTTTGTAGGAACAAAAATTTGGGAAAAAATAAAATGTCCATAAGGAAGAGAATCACTGTGTAAATTTTAGTAAAATGGAGTATTATACTTCAATTAAAATGCAAATACTAGGTTTACAAACATTTATTTGGATGTATCTTGGAAACAATGTTAAGTGAAAAAAAGCAAGATTCAGAATTTTACACATAATATATTTCTGTAAATATAAAACACAATATGTCCAATATATAATGAATATATATTTGTTTCAACTCATGATATATTTTCTTTACTAAAAGTATAAATTCGCAGATGGAGAATGTGTACCAACTTTGTGATGGTGATCAACTCTTGACAGAGGGGCAGTAGAATAGATTTATGACAGGGTGAAAGTGAGATTTTTATATGTATAATGCTTTTTTAAAATATCCAGTGTCTGAAACAAACATAAATAGTTAAAAGTAATATATGCTCACTGAAGAATATTTGAGAAGTAGAAAAAATATTTTGAAAATAAAACATAATCTTACCAGCCGGAGATGTGTGTTATTAACATTTGCTGTGCTGCCTTGTAGGATTTTCTTTTCATGCACAATTTTACTTGGTTAAAATCAAGTATATATCTTATTGTAACCATAGTTGATATAGAAACTTTAATAAATGTTATAAGAAAGTTGGTTGTAGAGGAGCTTGTTGATGACACCATTGTTACTACCCTCAGTGATTTATCAGCATCTAGAAACCTTTTTTTAAAAATCGTAAAATACTTTTTGAAATCCTCTTCCCTCAAAGTATGGAATGAGGATTATTTTACTCCTTTACTATTTTGAAGTATCTAATCAGTTGATATAGTATCTTGCACCTGTTTATTCATCTAACATCCAGTACTTAGTTTTGGGGGTATAAAGAAAGTGAGAAACGTTCTTCCCTTCAAGGAGCTCACAGTCTTTATGGGGAGCCTTGTACATGAATAATTATAATGTGATGAGCTTAATCTTAGACATATGAGGAAATGATGCAGGAATTATCGGAGAGTTACTGACTGACAGCCAGAAAAGACTTCACTAAGAAGGTAGCATTTGAGCTGGGCCTGGCAGGATATTTAGTGAATTGTCATACAAAGGGAAAAAGGACCTACCTTGTCAGAGGAAGAGTAGTTGCATCCTGAGAACCAGTGTCTTTTTCTGGAGTAGAAGATGAGTAAGGGGCAGTGGGAAAGATGAGGGAGGAGAGAAGTGGTCGAGTATAAATTATGGCGAATCTTGTCTACCATGCTGAGGTGTTGGGAGCCAGCAGAGTAAAAGACCAGGAGTGCAGTCTTCAGATACCTATTTTAGAAAACTTACAAGGAATATTGATTTATAATTTCTTGAATAGATTCATAAAGAAAGAAGGGAGAAATTTCTTTAAAAATAAGCCCCTGATTTTTCAGGGATAAAGATAAATTTGTTTCAACTCATGATATATTTTCTTTAAGGTCAGATTATAATTTACTGTGATGGTTAGGCCTGTGCAATCCATTGAATTAATGGAATTAAAATTTGTCCTGTAGCACTCTCATTCCATGTGAAAGTTTTTGCACTGTCAATTCTCAGGACATTTACTATAGGGACCACTATATAACTTAACAATGGATTGTGGCAACAGTGAAAGTAGAAGGACTTCATCCTAGTCCATTCTTCTATTAAGTTTGTCTCTACTTTGCTAGAATGGTGGGATTTTTTTTTGAGGGAAAGCAGGGATTTCACAGACTATAGAAAAACCTATATTACATCTTGAAGTTTTAAGTATATTTGGAAGAGTAACATCAATATATTTCTTTCCCACTAGTAGTGCACTGAAGAGTAAACACTTTAATGGTTGTGTGTGAGTGTGTGTGTGTGTGAGTGTATATGTTATGTTGTTGTATGTCTACCAATTACCTGTGTATACTGACACATTAATTGGTCAGTTCAGAGATGCCAAGCGGCGTATGAACTGGGAATATTCCTCATCATAACTCTGCAAATTAGAAAATAGGTTTTGAGTATAATTACAAAAGGACTTCTGAGTGCTTGTGAAAGAGGCCCCTTAGATGTACATACAATTTACAACACGTGCATCAGAAGCTCTGAGATCTTTTTTTGTCACCTAATGTTTTTCTTTTTAAAAAGCAAGACCCTTTGGGCTTTTAAAGTTCCAATCATTAGATACTTTTGCACTCATAAATAGTTATGACTTTGTAGCTAGTATTTAAGCAATATTTTGTTAACAAGAAAAAATGTCCTCAAATTTCAAACAAAAATTTTCGCTAATGTGCTGTAAAAGCAGCACTGTTTTTATGAGGACATATGAACAATTTATTGAATCTGGAAAGTTTACATAAAAAAATGTGTATAGGAAAGCAGCCTATCATCTGGATAGAGAGACTCTTCAATGAGGAAGAAACGACACAATAGTGTGAACATGGAATTATCTTTAGAATAGGAAAGATGAAAATCTTTGCTTCCAGTTAAATTTTACTCCTGCTGTGAGTATAAAAGAGAAAGATGAGTTAGGATTAAATAATACTTTGGTTCCCATTTTACTTTCTGGGCATCCTGAGACATTTCAATCTGATTTATAGAAGCGTATGAAATGCAATCTAACTTTTCCGAAAGTATATCTAAACAAATTATAATTCTATACAATGTATTTCTTTTACAGTATGTGAAGTCTGTCATCATGGATATCCACATAATTTGAAGAGCATAATAGCACATCAAAGGAAATATATGTTCAGATGATAATAATAAAATAAGACTAATTTGTGGCCACATCTTCCATCAAAATACCAGATAACCAAAGTAAATATGGGTTTCCGGCTAGTGTAGATTACAAACAAAACTCTCTTTTTGTAGTTGGTCATTTCCATCCAGTTTTCCCAGAATTTACTGACATTTTGAGTAAAAACCATTAATTCCATGAAATACTCGGCACATGTTTAATTTACATGACAAATATCTTCTCAGAACTACAGTGTATGTATGCCTGTATGCACACATGTATTAGTATGTAACACACATCTTGCAGTGGGCATGTAAAAGAAGTAACGTAGTAAATTACAATCACTGCTTTCCATGCAAACTTTTTTTTTTTTTTTTTGCGGCACGTGGGCCTCTCACTGTTGTGTGTGGCCTCTCCCATTGCGGAGCACAGGCTCTGGATGCGCAGGCCCAGCGGCCATGGCTCACGGGCCCAGCCGCTCCGCGGCATGTGGGTTCCTCCCAGACCAGGACATGAACCCGCGTCCCCTGCATCGGCAGGTGGACTCTCAACCACTGCGCCACCAGGGAAGCCCTCCATGCAAACTTTTTTACAAATAATATTTGATAGAATACAACAGGCATTGATTAAATCACTTAAATTTAAGTTTGTTTTAATTGGCCTTTTAACTTCTTTGCTAAATTCTTAATATTTGAAAATTTGTTCTTGCCAGTACTTTACAAGTATATAATAGATAATAAGTAAATGATATGGAACACATTTTAAAAATACTGTTTTGTCCATAATACTGACTGTTCAAAAATTGAGTCCTGACTCCTCTTAAAATGAATCCATCTGTAATGGGTGATAGTGGCATAAAGACAAATTAGACACACTATGTCTGCCTTGAAAGAAGTCACAGTCCAGTAAAAGGGGAACAGACAGAGGATATGGCATGTGGCAGGTGCACGGGGTGCTGCGGGACCACATAGGGGGGCACTTACCTCATACTTTCATATTTATTCTTCATTACACTCTTCTCCCCTCCCAGCCACACACTAGGTGTTTCAAGGGAGTCCTTGAGAGGATGCGTCTTTACCTGAGGCAAATGAAAGCCAGAAGGATATTCAGGGTCAAAAAATATGTGGAAAAGTGTGGAGCTTAGAGAGGTAAGAGGGAGCAGATCATGAAAAGCCTTGTAAAAATGAGAGAGAAAAAGAGAAGAGAGGAGGGGCTAGAAGTAAAGGAGAAGGTAATGAAGAATAAATTTGAATGTGCCAGTATGTATTTATTTACACTCCTGCCTAATTGTAGAAGGTATAGAAAACATAGACGGTCTAGTATATGCTCGTGATTACCTACATAACATTTATTCCTTGACTTGCCCCATCCTTCTATCCTTTTTCTGTTCCCTGCAGAATCCTAGATACCCTGCTCTCCATGGCCATGCATTTGCAGAGGAGTCCTCTCTACCCCATCTCCCAGGGAACAGATGCTCATTAGTTTAAGCCAACTCTTGTTAGTGATTGGGTTAGATATCAATGTTTGATATAAATCTGACCAATAAGAGTCTTTAAAAAACACACAAGAAAGAGATGACCCTCTTTTTCGTTTTGATATTATCATATCTGATATGATACTGGGAACTGCTGCAGTCATCTTGGTCCCAGCTTGGGGATGAAGCATCCCATGGAGGAGGGCAGAGCTGAGAAAGCCACAGAGAGGAGGAGCCAGAGCTCCGATGTTTGGCACCTGGAGCTACCCTGGGTCTAGACTCCCTGTTACGTGGCACAATCGGTGTCCCCATTGTTTAGTCTAACTAAAGGAAAGTTTTATGTTAATTTCAGCTCAATTACCTGATCAATTAATGAGGAAACAGAAAATCCAGCTTCCTAACAAAAATTAGAAGGCAAGATAGGAAAGAGGGAAAGTAGGGTAGGGACATAAAATGAAGCATGGTTAAGACCAAGGCAAACTGCTATCATAGTACATATGCTTCCATTTGTGTAAGAAAATGACATGTATGATACACTTACACACAGATATGCATATGCTTTTTCAATCTCCTTATATGAATTCCTGCAAGAACTCACAAAAAATGGAAGTAGGGTGTGGCACCTTAGGATGGGCTTGGGCTCACTTATCATCATATACCATATTATACTGTTTGAATGTTTAACCATGTGAATATTTTGTTTTCACATTTATTAAAGCAAAACCAGATGATATGCCATCCATATACTCACACAACATTTTGAGCAAAGTTTGAGAAAAATGTTCATACATTTATTTGTATTTCTCTTTTGTTAAGTACGTGTTGGTAGTTTTGGGTCCATTTTTTCTATTAGAGTGTTTTTTTTTTTTTCTTACCACATGAAATGATTTTTAAGAACATATTAAATTGTTTGATAACATTAGTTTATAGCAGTTGGTTTTTTTCTCTCAGTGATTAGTACCTGATTGTTGAAAACAATTACAAAAGGGACCACTGAGAAGAATTAGACTGAGTTCAATGGAGGTTGAATTCACCAGGAAGTAGACTTTGAGATGGAGATCGTCATACAGGAGATCAATTAAGAGTGCTCTCGGAAACAATGAATGTGGGAAAGAAGCAAGATGGGGCAGGAGAGGTTAGCCTGCGATGAATTCTCTACATAGGCACCTACAGACTCCCTAGGGATATCTGAAACTGGGATGGTCCTTCAAAATCATCCCAAGTTGGTGACTAGGCACAGCCTTTATACTCCTCTGTTAATCAGACATCAGAAGCAGGCTGCTCCTGGAAGCGCACGTGACCTTGGGTCAAGCAAGTCTCTTCAGCTGATGCAGTTCCCAAAGAGGGCTGACAGGTGAAGACTGTCTGCCAGCAACACTTCAGTCAGCTAAGGGAATAAATCTTTCAGATATGAAGGGCATATTAAAGTGTCTACCACAAATAGGATTAGAGTTTCACTCAGAATGTGTGGTAATATAAGAGGAATGGATGTAGTTATTGGTAAGAGAGTTATTAAATGGTGAATCATTATGCTTAAGCTGAATATGTAAAAAGTAAATATAGGAGTTGATAGATTGAATGAAATTAGATGTATAAAAGGATTAGTTTATAGCAGTGGGATTGAACAACAGGTTTAGTGTGAGTGAGGGAAATGAGAGAGTGAAAATGATTAGATATTGTATCTATGGAATGGGTTCTTCGAGATTAAGATGCCCAAATGAAGCCACTGCTGTTCATAATGAAGTACCTGGTTTAGCCTCAGGTATGAGAACCTGAAAAGAGTTAAAGATCACATGAGTACAAATCAGAACACTATTGGGCTTAGATGATTACTTAAACATCTACAAGGAATCTGAAGGTTCCAAGGTAAATGGCAGGCTTGGGGTGAAAAGCAAGACTGGGAAACATGTGCTAAGGCTTTGAGGCATAAAAGAGAGTACATTGAAGTTCAATGATAGATATGAGTCAGTGCAGACTATAGCAGAGTCACTTTTACGAGTGTGAAAGAATCATGGAATTTAGGCCTGTGGTACAGAAGAATAAATCTCATTTTCACCTCCAACTACTATGATGCTTTCATCTGGGGTTTTAGCAAGTTCATTTTCTAACTTCCCTTAATGGGGAGTCGGTGCTTAGGAGGGATTCTGGCCTGGCAGGACAGTGCTAGGGTATGGCTTGGTCAGCTTGTTGTGAACACCAGTTTGGAATGAGCAGAAGGATACAGGAGATGAATACTGGCAACCAATGAGAGTAAAATCAGAAAAAAGAATTTGTTGTCAAGACCAAAACCTGAAGCCCAAAATGGGGCTCAAAGCCAGTAGATCCTGGAAAACAAAAATCTCTCTGAGAATTGAAGCACAAATATATTCGTAAAACAAAAGAATCCATGAATTGCCCAATGTGAGATAAAATATTTTATTTCTTTAATTTTTCACTTTCTTCATTTGCTTACAATTCAGTCCATAAAAGTTAGCCTTAGGAGGGGACCCATCTCCTCTGGCCTCCCTCTGCCTCTCATTTTCTTTACTGTGCATTGCCCCAGGGATCTATTTCATCTTGCTGGTAAAGGTCAAGGAATAGTCATTCTTGGCACCATCCTGGGAGAGGGATGGTGAAATTCTACTGTGTTCCAGCCAGGCTGAGCTATTTGTACTTCACCAAAGGCATAATGCTCTTTCATCCTTCTGCCCCATTGTATATTCTGTGTTCTTTGTTTAGAATGCTTCTCCCTCCTTGAGTGCTTGATGGCACTCATTCTTCAAGGCTATGATTAAATATTTCTCCTTTACCTTCTCTTCTTACCCATAAACTAACTCCCTACCTTGGTCCCCTTACTCAGTTAGTGGCTCACTCTTCTGTGTTCCCATAATGCCTGATATGTAGCATGAATGACATAGTTTTGTGATTCTGTATTTTCCCTTCTATATTTTCCATTAAATAGGCAACAACTTCAAAATGAGGCTGAGAGTCTGTTTACCATTGTAGCCCAAACATCTAACATGTTGGCCGTGTTATAAATGTAAGCCAAACACCTAACATATTAGTTATCTATTGCTGCCTAGCAGCTTACCCCAAAACTTGTGGCTGAAAACAACAAATATTTATAATCTCACGGTTTCTGTGGGCCAGGAATCCAGGAGGGGCTTAGCTGGGTGGTTCTGGCACAGGGTCTCTCTGAGGTTGCAGTCAGCTGTTGGCCAGAACTGCCGTCATTCAAGGCTTGACCGGTCTGAAGGATCCACTATCAAGCTGATACATGCAATTATGGACAAGTTTCAGTTCCCAGCAGGCTGTTAAACTGAGGGCTTCAGTCCCTCACAGTGCCATGTGGGCCTCTCCAAAAGGCTGTTCACAGTACAATTACTTGCTTTCCTCAGTGCAAAAGAGCTGAGAAAGTGAGAACATGAGAGGACACACATAAGACAGAAGCCAGACTCTTTCTAATCTAATCCTAGAAGTGACATCTCATCACAGCTGACCCTTAAGCAACACAGATTTGAACTGTGGGGGTCCAGTTATACTTGGATCTTTTTCAATAAATAAGTACTACGGGACTACACAATCTCTAGTTGGTTGAATCTGTGGTTGGCAGAACCTCAGATACAGAGGAACTGCAGAGACCGAGGGCCAGCTGGAAAGTTATACTAGGATTTTCGATTGCATAGGTGTCAGCATCCCTAACCCCAGTGTTGTTCAAAGGTCAATTGTTTTTCTGTATTTATTTGTTAGAAGCTAGTCAACAAGTTCAATACATAGTCTAGGGGTGAGAATTTAACAAAAGCACGACTACCATGAGGCAGGGATCAATCGGAACCATCTTAGAAGCTGCCTACCACACATTTTATCTGGTAAAATATCTGCTTAATCAATACTATTGAATATGTAAAGTGGTTGGTGATAGTCATGAAGGTTCAAGTGTTTCAGTTTTCAATATATTTGAAAGAATTGCTAATTTTTAAGAAACCATTACTAGGAGAAAGTAAAATGTATTAACTATTTGGAGTATTAAATAATTCTTTAAAATAATTGTTAAATATATATATTTTAAATTTAATTTTGGCTGCGTCGGATCTTAGTTGCAGCATGCGGGATCTTTCGTTGCGACATAGGCTCTTCGTTGTGGTGCGTGGGCTTCTCTCTAGTTGTGGCGTGCAAGTTTTCTCTTCTCTAGTTGTGGCAAGCAGGCTACAGGGCATGTGGGCTCTGTAGTTTGCAGCACGTGGGCTCTAGTTGAGGCGTGCGAGCTCTGTAGTTGCGGTGCGCGGGCTTAGTTGCCCCGCAGCATGTGGGATCTTAGTTCCCTGACCAGGGATTGAACCCGCGTCCCCTGCATTGTAAGGCGGGTTCTTCACCACTGGACTGCAGGGAAGTCCCCTAAATAATTGTTAAATATTAACTTCCTCAAATGGTACATAGGAAGTACTTTCTCACTGAAAATAGTGAAGAGAAGATATTTGGGCTATTTTACTTACGATTTTCTTTCTTTCTTTCCCAGAAATGATGGTCATGTACCATTACTAAAAGTTACTTTAGAATCAAAAGATTCAATTGGTCTTATTCGTTTGTTTATTCATCCATTCAGTGAGCATCTTTTGAACACGTATTGTGCACAGGGCATTGCCCTGGCTTTAGATACCATGTTATTTGTTTTACAAACCTTAAATGAATTTTTACTTTCATAACGAAACCTTAGTTTTTAATTGCATAGTGAGAAGAATGTTCATGTATAATATGAATATGGAAAAGTAAATTTATAATATAGCATTCTTCTAGGTTTCTCCCTAAAAGGAAGGCCATTTCCATGGGAAGTACTTATGAGAGGGGCCTACAACCTATAGACTACAAATGAAATCTAGCCTATGCTTGTTTTTGTAAATAAAATTTTCTTGTAATAATACAGCCACACCTGGGAATTCCCTGGTGGTCCAGTGGTTAGGACTCTACAGTTTCACTGCCAGGGGCCTGGGTTCAATCCCTGGTCAAGGAATTAAGATCCTGCAAGCTATGTGTCACGGCCAAAAAAAAAGGTAAAAAAAAATACAGCCATACCCATTTGCTTACATATTGTCAATGGCTGCCTTTGCTTACATATTGTCAATGGCTGCCTTTGTGCTGCAACAGCAGGGTTGAATAGTTATGAAAGAAACATCCTAGCCTGCAGAGCTTAAAATGTTTACAGTCTGGACCTTTGCAGAAAAAGTTTGCCAATTTCTGACTTAAAGCCAACAATTAAAAATTATACTTTGGGACTCCCCTGGTGGCTCAGTGGTTAAGGCTCCACACTCCCAATACAGGGGGCCGGGGTTCCATCCCTGGTAGGGGAACTCAGATCCCGCATGGCGCAACTAAGACCCAGCACAGCCAAATAAATAAATACTTTAAAAAATTATCCTTCATGACTTGCTAGACTAATAATTATTAAATACTTACTTGACAGTTATTTAGTGCTATATTCAACTTTCCACAGTAATACCTTAAGCCATCTATCTAGTTATAGTTATTATTATTATTATACATGTATATGGTAATAATAGCAATAGCTACTTTAATTGAGCACTTACTATGTGCCAGGCAATATGTTAAAATACACACATACATACACACATATCTTATTTATCCTTACAAAAACACCAAGAGAGGGCTTCCCTGGTGGCGCAGTGGTTGAGAGTCCGCCTGCCGATGCAGGGGACACGGGTTCGTGCCCCGGTCCGGGAAGATCCCACATGCCGTGTAGCGGCTAGGCCCGTGAGCCATGGCTGCTGAGCCTGTGCGTCCAGAGCCTGTGCTCTGCAACGGGAGAGGCCACAACAGTGAGAGGCCCACATACCACAAAAAAAAAAAAAAAAAAAACACCAAGAGAAAAGCACTGTTTCACAGATGAGGAAACTGAGGTTAAATGTGGCAGGATTTCAGGTTTGATTTATTTAATTCCAGAGCCCAAATTTGTTGTATATGTCTCCTCCATTTCTTAGTATTACCTCCATGAATATTATATTCTTTTCAAACTGAAATATTCCCTATTCCACAAATGTGCCTCTTTCCCATCTTTCTACCTTTTGCTTCTCCTACTTCCAACTCTTGGAATGTCCTGTGCACTCATTTCATCATGTCTGAATTTCACTAATCTGTCAGAGAACTCCTTAATCACCACCTCTTCCATGACACCTTTCCTGAATCTCCAGCCAGAAGTAATCTCAGTCCTGTTTGTCAGCTATAGAGCAACTAGCATGGTTTCTGGTACACTTGAATTGTTCAGTACATGCTATTGAATGATGTTAAAATTCTACTCTGTAACATTGCATATGAATTATTTTGTATTCATAGAATACTTTTCTTCTAAAAGCTCTAGTAAACTAGAAGGGTTTTTTTTCCCCTAGGCTTGTTATCATAGAGAAAACTGACAGTCATAATGTATAATCTAATGCATAGAAAGGGAATGTGACAAGAAGATGTCTCATTTCAATCTGAAATTGCAAGTATCTTCAGTAATTTTCTCTAAGCAGTTTTTATACACCTCATTTCCTTTTCATCAGAAATGTTCTGTAGCTGCAGGTGTGAAATGCAGGTTGACCATGTAAAACCATCATGGACATAGGCTGTCATTTTGCAAAGTCTACTGGATAATTGGTAGGTTTTTATAAATAATATAATAAAGGATATTTTAGGAATAAATCAGTTTCCTAAGACTCTTACGTATGTTCTAGAATATGCTTCTCATTTGGATTTTCTCCAAAAGGACCATGGAATTATAAAAGCTAGATCACCTTTCTCCATGTAATTAAGGACATTTATGACAGTTGCCATTGACACACACACACAGGTTTTATTCATTTTATTTCACTTAGTATTTTTAAAAGATTGCATTGAGCTAAGAGCTGTGGAGAGAATAAAGGAAATATAAGTCACTGTGAAAATATAACCTAGTCTGGAAGAGATAATGAGCAATGCAAGGTAGTATAAAATCAAATTATCAGTGTAATGCTGCATGTCATGGCTTCAGAAGATGGAGACAGAGTCTTTTCTAAATTTAGCACTTGATTACCCACTGTCTTGTACTATGTATTAAATTACTTACAAGAAACATTCAAGAAGCTTTTGCTTTATAGTCTGCATGGACTACCCAGCAGTTTTTTCTGGCTTTGATGCAAAATCACTTAACAGGGCCAGCCCTTGCAGTGAATCATTCCTCAAGGGATCATCTCTTATTCCTGGAATTAAAATTCTGTCCCTACCAATTTGTGTTAATAGCTAAGATACTGGTCTCAAATCCTGCCCAAGTACTCACAGTCATTACTCTAGATGTATTACCTACAAAGTGCTACTATTTATTTTCTTGCTTTTCCCTCTAGATTTTCTTTCCTCTTCTATATTTTAGTTTAATTCTGATAATATTTGGTTTAATAGGGAAAATGGAAACTCAGATTTATTAACTGCATACTATGTCATTATGTGCTAGTTCTTTTTCATTTGTGTTCTCTCACCTTTTTCTGTACACATAAACCCTAGAATGTAGTTATTAATCCTCATTTTTAAAGAAAAACTGAAATCCAGAGCAGTTAAATGAATTGTCTAACATTGAACAGGCAAGTTTTCCACAGACTCCAGCATCTGGTATTAGAATGTGAGTTTGGATGCTTTTTTGAATTAATATTTACTAATAGACAAAGAGCGATATTTAATGTTGTATATTTTATTCTAACAAAAAGTTGAGTAAAAAGTAGCACAGAATTGAAGATGACACAGACAATGGAATAGGATACCATGAGTGAGAAACAGAGACACAGAAACAGATTCATGAAGACTTCAAATATTGGAATTATCAGACAGATTAAAAACAAACCCACTTCACTTGCTGTTTCTAATCAATAAAAGCAAGCCTGAAAATGTTGTTAGGGAATTGAAAATGCTAAATGGTGATCAATGTATTTGAAAAAGAACCAAATAGAAATTTTAGAACTGAAAAGCATAACTGAAAGTAAGAAAATGGTTTGATAGCAGACTAGACACAGCTGAAGAAAGAACCAGTAAGCTGGAAAATGAGTGTAAGAAACTATTCAGAATGCAATACAGAGAGAAAAACGATTAAAGTACAAAAGAGAGAATAAATGATAAGTAGAATAAAGTCTGACGTTATTTCACTGGAGTCCAAAAGGAGAGAAAAGAGAAAATGGGGTAGAGGCAATATTTGAAGTGATATGGTAAGGAGTATATGCTCCTCCAATAGTCTTTCCTATTTCTGCTTATCAAAACTACATCCTTTCAGTTCCTCAGGCCAAAAATCTTAGTCATGCCTGCCCTCTCTATTTCTCTTCTACCCTGTATCCAACACATCAAGAAATTCTATTAGTCTACCTTCAAGATACATCCAGAATCCAACTACTTATCACCAACTCAAATGCAAATGCCCTGATCTATCCTGGGTCACTGGTCTTAACAGATCTCCTTGCTTCCAGGTATTATACCATATAGTACACACAAGGGTACCCTAGGATGTTTTTATGGTTGACATTTTCTGTTTTGATTATTTTTTTCTTATTGTCTCCATGTTCTACTTTGTTTTTGTGGAGTTGGTTAACTCTGTTCAGAAGTAGAGACTGCCCATACCTTGACTATGGCAATAGTCTTCAGGCTCTGCCCCTTCCAGTCACTTTTGTATACCGATGGCATGCTAACCAGCAGAAGGGCAATGTGCCATCAATCTAGAATTTCTTGTCTTCCACTTACTGGAAATATAACTTTGTGATTACCTTTTCTGTAAAAGGAGAATGGTAATAATAGAAGCTACTTCAAAGAATTATTTTAAGGCTATTTCAATGAGCTTCCGTAAGTAAAAGGAATTTAACATGCTCCCTGAACATAATAAATGCTCAATAACCATTAACTATTATTATCATTACTATGCCAGTCTCTGCTTAAATATCTTCAATATTTTGCATTGCCTACAGAATTAAGCGTAAACTTAACATAATAGTAAACCTTATTTTACTTACCTAAACTTAGCTCCAACTTCTTCCTAATGTAAAATACCAGCTTCATCTATGCTCTTTCCACCTCTATGCCCTCATGTTTTGTGTTCTGTCCCAGCTTTCTTGCCTGAAAACTGCAGCTTTTCACAACCATCTTCCTTCCCAGCCAGTCTGATTTCTTCTCCCCCTGCTTTTTCACCATGCTTCATTTATCTGTTATTAACTCTCAAGTTATATTGCATTATAATTTGTTTGCATGTCTGATGCCACATTTGATTGCATACTTCTCAAGGGCTGAGATTTTAAAAAATTTTACTAGACTTTATTTTTTAGAGCAGTTTTAGGTTTACAGAAAAATCAAGCAGAAGGTATAGAGATTCCTCATATACTCCCTGCTGCCACGCAGGCATGGCCTCCCCCACTATCAACATCCCCCTCCAGAGTGGTACATTTGTTGCAACCAGTGAACGTACATTGACACATCATTATCATACAAAGTCCATAGTTTACACTAAGGTTCACTCTTGGTGCTGTACATTCTGTGGGTTGGGACAAATGTATAGTGACATATATCCATAGTTATAGTATCAGAGAGAATAGTTTCACTGCCCTAAAAATCCACTGTGTTCCACCTATTCATCCCTCCATACCTCCTAACCCCTGGCTAGAAATTCTTTTCCAATTTATCCTTTTTTGTTGTTGTTGTTTTGTTTTGTTTGTTTTTGCGGTACGCGGGCCTCTCACTGTCATGGCCTCTCCCGTTGCGGAGCACAGGCTCCAGACGCACAGGCTCAGCGGCCACGGCTCATGGGCCCAGCTGCTCTGCGGCATGTGGGATCTTCCCAGACCGGGGAATGAACCCATGTCCCCTGCATCGGCAGGCGGACTCTCAACCACTGCGCCACCAGGGAAGCCCCCAATTTATCCTTTGAGCATAACATAATACCTAATACATAATTGACCCCAAATAAATGTTTTTACATGTATGACTGAATGAATGAAAGGAGGAAGGGACAAATTAGAGAGAATGAACGCATCTTGTCATTCTTGCTGGCTGATGTTTTGTCTCTGTTTCAGTGGTTACTCATACTACCTTAGCCTACTCAGAAGGTCACCCCCACAGACTACCATCTTTCAGAACCTGGCTTATTTTTGAGATGCTCATTCAGACCCCACCATATATGTTAAACCCAAATCAAGAGTGAGCTCTGGAATCTTTTAAGACTTGTTTTATGAATTATCTATTTAATTCAATGTATCACACTTGCATTTTTTGTTTCATGAACCTATGTCTGTATTCCTCAGTGAGACTAAATTATATTTTTATGTGGTGGGTAAAGTTTCATCCCCTCACTTTTTATGAGCAAGAGGTGCCTTAATAAATTATTGCTTTTCACTTGGGATTGTAGACAATGGCCATGGAACAGAGAAACTTGCTGGTCTCTAAATGAATTCACAGTCTTAGTCACTTTTATGTCAATTCAGCTAACTGTCTAGGACAAAATTATTGGGGACTAATTAAAAACATAACAAGGAAGTAAATTTTTTGAAGATTTGAGCTTACAACAGTTTTCCTAAAAAGTCATAGAGGATTGCCAAATTGTTGTTAAAATAATATAACTTCTGTGTGCTAGCAGGAGTTATTTACAGAACCTTTTCCATCCTTTCCCCAGTATTTTAAACATTCTAAAACTACATCTTTGATCTTATTTTGTTTTGATATAAATTCAGGAAGAAAATGTTATACATGTTGCTGATTTTTAAGTCATTTTCTTTATTTCTGCTCCCCCAATACTGAACATAAGGGAAGATTACTTTGGATTTTTGAAATTTCATTCACTTAGTTTTTGACCATATAGGAAGATATATTTATCTGTGAGTGATAGGTTTTTTTTGTCTACATTATAAAACTATTTTGCACCAATATTTTTTCATCAAGGTTAATTCACTGGGATGGTTTTTTACAGTTTGAGGGATTTCTGGGAAAAACGCTTTGAGAAGCCTTGAATTGGGGTTTTATGAATCAGGGAGGTATGAAACGTCTCCTTTTAATAAAGATCAATACTCATTTGAAATATTATGGAAAAAAACTACTCCAATCATATAAAAGACATATTTTTTTAGTTAAGGTTTTAGTCATTTGTATTATGGCAGTCTTAACAATTATGCTGGATGGTCTATCATTATGAATTAAATAATAATACTCTTCCTTCTTGGAACATTTCTACAGGGGAAGGTATTTACCATTTTAAAAGAAAACAAAGCATTCAATAAACATTATTTTTAAAATATACTGCTGAGTGTATTCCTCATTATGATCTTGTAATTAATACCAGTTTTAAGTTGAAATCTCAATTCATGTTTACTAAAGTAATTTCAAGTCTTAAAAGGTAAACTGAGTGATTAGGTTCATGGCAGTTCTATTTTTATTCACAGAGAATGCCTCTGAGGTAGCAATTACTGCTCCAGGAACTAGTAACCATAGAAACAACTCCACAGGCCCAACACCTGACTGCTCACCTCCATCCCCTGACACTGCCCTCAAAAATATTGTAAAAGTCATTCGACCCCAGGTAAGTGTCCAGCATGACATCATCTGCGCTATAATATATTTCAATTTTGAATCAGTGCATGTGCACCATTTATATTGCAGTGCCTGGACTATCTTATAATAAGTAAATGGATTTCAGATTAAAAGAATGGACTTGGAAGAGAATGTTTCCTTCCCTTGGAGCTGATGATAGACGTTGAAATCTGTGTTAGCTTTTGGAAAAACGAGTTTGTATATTACATGAAAAAAACAAATTACGCTTACAAAAAATGGCTATTTCACATTTTTCTCGTACAACATTTTAATAATTTTGCTCCAATTATTGAACTGCCACATGTTTTCTGGTGTTTCCTTCTCCTTTTGTCTTCATTCCTCTGGATATGCCTCATTGTTTGTGATCACTTCTTTATCCTTCGACCCCAGTTGTTTATATATACGTATTTTTTCCAGTTCTTGATGGCTTCAGACTAATTTTGTCTGTGTTTAGTATTGCACCTCTCATTGCTCCTTATTTTCCTCCAGTGCTCACTTTCCTCTGGCTGGTCTCTTTACCCTTTGTTCTTTTTTCCATTCCTGTCACTTTTCTGTATGGGTTTCTTTCTCTTCCCCCTTCTCTTTCAGTTGGATTTCCCAGTAGGCGGTTTGCAGGCAAGCTTTAGAAATATCATTGGGACAAGCTGTTCTGTGATATTTCATTGAAAATAGCACTTATAAAGCTGTTTGCATTATATTTTTGCCAACAGATGGACTCAGAACATGGAATTGGTGATGTTCTCAACCTGGCTTATTCTGAATGGGCCTCATAAAATCCAAGAGAGGGGAACTTTGGATCAGATCAATGCCATTCACTATCTACTTAGGTGTATAGTATGAACGAATACTTTGAGCCAATTTGCAGAACATATATGTCTTTTAAGGTTGTTTTGGTCTAAATGAGCAATGATTTGTTTAATATCTAACCTTCTTTACCATAACTTACTTTGGATTATTTTATTATAATCATCATCCTCATCAGTAAAATGGCATTTAAGCTTTACATATCCACTACAGCTTGTAGAACACTTTCATACAAATTGTTTTATTTAAACTTTATCAGTTCCAAGGGAATGTATATTTTAGTGTTATGGATAAGGATATTGGCACTCCAAAGGGGCTAAGTTGTGCAACTGATTGGAAGTTTCTTTCCTTTCTTTGGTATAATAATTGTCTCCTGCCATCCTGTTCAGAGGGTAGAAAAATCCTCATTAGGTTGTATAACTTGTTACATCTTTATAAGGCAAAAACTTACAGGTTCATAGGGATAGGTAACATTTCACACAATGTCCCAATATGTGCAGGAGAAAAATGTCTTCAATAATTTCTCTTCCTTTTCAGGGGAATTTGACCTAGTTCATTTAATTCAAGAAATGACCCTCACTAAACTTAGACTTAGATGCTAAATATCACATTTATTATCATTGGCTTTCTCATTAGATGAAGGTGTTTCTGGTGTTATTGTGCAGCTATTACATTTTCAGCATTTTAAACTATTTATGCAGGAGATTGCCCTATGTATATTAATAAAATCTATTACTAAACATATTTATCTTTATACCAATATAAATTCTCTAATGTAAATGCATTTGGTCATTCAATGAATGAAAAACAGATTCTTTTCTACATAATCTAATCAACTCTACAGGACCTTATTCCATGAATCCTCCTTTGCATGTTCTGTTTTGTTGTATTTTAACTTATTTTAGTAAACTTTGAAGAAAACTAGAGGTAGTTTTAAAGCCAGAAATTCCATTTGACTCCATTCCTTGGTTCTGTCCATTTTTAAAAGTGTATGAAGGTAACTGACTCCACTTTCCTTTCTGAGATGTTATAATGATGATTTAGGGAGGGAAAAATGAAGGGAGAAAGCTAGGAAACTAAGTCTGATAGTATTTAAATTAGAACCAATGCAGCCTGTATGTGTGTATGTTATAGAACAATAACAGCTAAGGTATAAAACTGGGAAAGAATATAACCTCAATTGGGCTACCCTTTCTTTCACCTCAGAGACATTGGTGCATTACTTATTTCTCCTCATGAGTCCTGATCTCCTGGGGTTCCTCATTCACTGTAGAGAGCAGGGAATAGAAAATTCAAGCGAAAGTAATTATGAAGGAGTGTTGGGGTAGGACATGTGATTTCAGGAAAGGGTTTAGAGACCAGAGGGTGTGGATGGGGGACAGCTAGATGGATAGAATAGAGGACTCCCTGGTGTGTTTTGACAAGTCACAGGTGTGTCAGGCATTGAACCTTTTCAAGAGCTACTGTTCCAAAGAAAAGAGAATTATTAGTTAGCTTATGTAAGAGCCTATACTTTGATCATAGGTTTAACCCTCTGAAGTGTTTGCTAATTCTCCTGGCTTTTCTGTCTGGAAATGCAAGAATGTGGTTTGATTGACTTGTGGGTATTCAAATACTTTTTTTTTTTCATTTACTAATTAGAAATTAATAACATGGTTGAAATGATCATTTCACTCTTAAAACTGGTGATGGGCCTTGAAAATAAAAGTATAAATGCAACTTTTATTCATGAATTTACATTTATTTGCCTGAGCATTAGCAGATGTGTTTAGTCTTATTGTGAGAAGAATGATATAGAATAGATGAGAGATAAAAACAGGACTTTTCATCTTATTCATTGCAAATAGATACTGATTAGATAGAGCAAGTTAGGTTACGTCTCCTTTGCCTGATGCATACCTTTATCTAGTCTACTTTCCATAACTATAAATGAAGAATATCCATTGTAACCAAGTTCTTGCTTTCAGTATGAGGTAGAGCTGATTATACATTTCATGTATTTCTGATTGGTGTTTAATTACTTGGAAGCTACAGACGTTGCGGTGCTTTGTTGAGTTTGATTCTATTTGGCATATTTATTAACTCATTAAGTCATAGCTGTTAGTTCTGCATCCTGTATTTGATCTTTTTTTTCCTGCGGTACGCGGGCCTCTCCCTGTTGTGGCCTCTCCTGTTGCAGAGCACAGGCTCTGGACGCACAGGCTTAGCGGCCATGGCTCATGGGCCCAGCCGCTCTGCGGCATGTGGGATCCTCCCAGACCGGGACACGAACCCATGTCCCCTGCATCAGCAGGCGGACTCTCAGCCACTGCGCCACCAGGGAAGCCCTGTATTTGATCTTTTTACCTTTGCTTCTTTGGGCTCTTTCATGTCTTAAAATTCTCCAGATTGTGAAACGTTCTATTTTCGATTCATAGAGCCTGAAAGATTTAGGTGCTACTGGCTTCTCTTTGTTTTTCTCCAGTATATTAACCCACAAGCCTGAGTTTCTCTATTTAGATGAATTCACAAGGCTGGGTTCACTTACTTATACTTGAAAATAAAATTATTTTTAAATTTGAAAAAACACTTTAAATACTTGAAAAAATATTACCTTTAAAAAATTTAGGTAGGTCTATTGACATACAAGTTTTTTTTTTTTTGCTACTAAATAATTATAGTTCCTTGTAATGGCTTTGTTTTTTTAAAATTCTCCTGGTAAAAGTATCTTTTTCCCCTAATTGAAGAATACAATACAGTTTGATGGATTTTGACAACTGTGTTTGTAGGTGTAACCACCACTCAAAGCAGGATATATGTAGAACATTGGTGTTACCCCCAGAAAAAAGAGGTATACCTCATACCTCTTTCCAATCAATGGCCCCTATTCCTGCCTCAGAGACAACTTCTTTCTGATTTTTATCACTATTGTTAAGAATTGCTTATTCTTGGACTTTATATAAATGGAATCCTAGAGTGTGTGTGTGTGTTTTGTGTATGTCCAGGTCTGGCTTCTTTCACTCAGTGTAATGTTTTGGGGATTCACTCATGTTATTCCTTTTTTTACTGAGTAGTATTCCATTGGATTAATATAGTACAGCTTGTTTATTCAGTCTCCTGTTGATTGATACTTGTGTTGTTTCCTGTTATTTGCTATTATGAATGAATATGCTGTGAAGTCATGTTCAAGTATTTGTAAATACATATATTTTCTTATAGATACCTAAGAGTGGGATTGTTGGGTAGTAGGGCAAATGAGTAGCTAACTTTATAAGAAACTTGCCAAGAGTTTTCCAAAGTAGTAGTTCCATTTTATAATCCCCAACAGAAATATCTGAGATTTTCAGTTTTTCCACAATCTCTCCACCATTTACACTTAAAATTTTTTCATTTTAACCATTCTTATGGGTATGAAAGGATTTCTCATTATGGCTTTAATTTGCATTTTCCTGGTGACTAGTGATATTGAGCACCTTTTCCTGTGGCTGTTGCTCATTTTATATCTTTTGAGAAGTACCTGTTCAAATCCTTTTTATGGGGTTGTTCAATTTTCTAATTGTTGATTTATAGTAATTCTTTATAAATTCTTATGTAATTCCAAAAGATATGAGGCATTTGTCAGGTTTATGCACTGCAAATATTTTTCCCAGTCTGTGTTTTGCCTTAATATTTTTTAGTGGCACCTTCTGATGAACAGAATATTTTAATTTTGGTGAGATCCAATTTATCAATTTTTTTTTTCATGGTTAGTGCTTTTTGTGTCTTGTCCAGGTTATAAATAAATGTACCCATATTTTTTTTCTAGAAGCTTTCTGGTTCCGGCTTTTGCATTTAGTTCTGTGATCCATCTCAAATCATTTTTGTATGGTGTGAGGTGGGAGTCGAGGTTCATTTTTTTCCTATGTGGAAAAAGACCTTCCTCTCCTCATTGAGTCGACTTAATGCTTTAGTACTGTTTACTACTTTAACTTTCCAATTCTTCATTGTTGGTATATAGAAATGCAAATGAGTTTTATATCATCCTTGTATCCTGCCACCTGGATAATTTCTTTTAAAAATTACAGTAGCTCCTTTAAAAATAATTTCCTTAGGGTTTTCTCCTCTCCTGTCACCTGAAAATAATGATGGCTTACATTTTTCTTTCTGATCTTTATGACTTTTATTTCTTTTTCTTACTGCTATGACTGCATTGCAGTGGTTCATGGAAGGGGTAAAGCCAGAAATCCTTGCCTTATTTGCTATCTTTGAGGTAAAGCGTTCAGTATTTCAATTAAGTATAAGCTATAAGTTTCTTGTATGTACCCTTCTACTTCTAGTTTGCTGAGAGTTTTTAGCATGAAAAAGTGTTTTTTCCCATTTTTTCATTTTTTTTCTGCGTATATTTAGATGATCATATGACTTTTTTCTCCTTTCATTCTGTTGAAGTGATAAACATTCTTTTACTTTTGAATATTAATCCAACTTTGCATTTTTTTGGTTAGGTACCTCTTGGTTATGATGTTTTACCCTTTTTATATAGTACTTGATGCAAGAGGCATTTTAGATAAAACATTACTGTGTGGAGAGATGGGTTAGACCTAAGGGGGTCAAAGATACCTGATTGGCTGGGATTTTGGAATGATACTAATAGATATAGAAAAAACTTGAGCAGAAGTTTATTTTGATGAAGGAGAGGGTGACATGATAAATTTGGTTTTGTCAGCTTACTGAGTGTGAGGCATGATATACAAATTGGAATATTGGTGGGGAATTATGGTGAGAGAGGTAGGAGCTTAAGGTAAAGATTTTATAGTCACTTATAGAATTTGATGGTGAAAGGAGATAGTACCAAAGGTAGTATGCTGGGAAATGTTTACACTTAAGGAAAAAAGTTAATATTTCTTGAGCACCTAATATAATTTAATTTTCATGATTTTGGGGGGAATGGATATTATTATTGCCATTTTATAGGTGAGGAAATTGAGAACAAGGAAGTTTAAGTAATTTCTTCATATATATTTGAGAAAGAGGGCCTTAGCAAAAGAGAGAGAGAAGGAACATTGACAGTATAAAGAAGGAAGACAAAACATTTTCATGAATATAAAGGGAGAAAAGAAAACTGAAGAAGAGATTAGTCAATACTGTCAAAATTTGCCAGGAGATGGAGGAAAAGGGAGATCAAAATGTCACTTTATTTGCTGATTATGAGGGCAAAGACCTTCAAGAATGTAAATTCCCTCAAGTGGAGAAGGTAGAAGCTTAAGATGCAAAGAGTTGAAGAGTTGGAGAAAAACAATGCACTGACTGTAGATTAATCTTTTGAATAGGTTGGTGGTAAAAGGAAAGAAAGTATTATGGCATTGTGTTGAAAGATGGGCATGGTTAAGAAAACAGTTTTGCTTTCATTTCAGGATGCAGGAAATTAAACCTCCTTGTAGAGAATAGGAAAGAGGAGACTAAAAGTTGATTAGAGAGACATGAATGATGGAGACTGAAATGTAACATTTTATAATAGAAGGAGTGACTAAATCTAATTAGCTCCAAAGTTCAAACATTCTGGCATTACTAGATGCAAGAGACACTTTGGATAAAGCTTTGGTTGTTAAAGAACTGCTTTCTTGGGCTACGCCCTCGGTGGTAGTTTTAGCTGGGTGTGTTTTTCCACTTCTTTCTTCTGTTTCATGACACAAATCAAATCTAAAGTAAGAGAAGAGGATGTTTGAGAAGTGACCCAAGGTGGAGGCAGAAAAAGAGACTATTTTAGTACTTTATCATAGATAAATCATTCAAACAGGTGCTTAATGTTGAACATTATAACAACATATTTTAATGAACATAGATGGATACTAACAGGAAGCCAACCTTAAAAAATTTGAAAGTTCTGATTATTTTGAGGTACTCCTGGTACTGTCCAGATCCTACCACATAATTTAAATCCCATCCTAAGTAGAATTCAGCAGAATGAAATGATTCCAGGCTGCACTCTTTTGCAGCTAAGGAGGGACCCTGTGAAGAAAAAACAAAGAGGCCAGAGGGGCAAAGAAAAGAAAAAGTCAAGGGCCCAGTTTTCTCAAGAGGCTAAGGGAGATGATTTGCAGAAAGATGAGCTGCTCCTGAACTCCAGCCCATGATGGACTCTGTTTCCATCAGGTGACAACTCAGCTTGAAGAAATTAAATACTTTGGGTATTCTCCTGGACTTTCTGTGTGCTTAATGAACTAATAATAAAGTAATTTAATAATAAACCATACTATCTCTCCCATTATTAATGGTTTAGAACCAGGGTTGTATAAAATTCTTGCCAAATCTAGAACAACATTTTACTGGGCACTGTAGGGTTATAGAATACATATGCTAAAATTTAAAATTAGAAATGAGAGTGGGTATGTAAAAAGCAGAGGCATATAACTCAGAATGAGTATAGCATATTGTATTAGGTTGAAGCAAAAATAGATAAGGTATAAAAAGTTTTTCAAAGAGGTAATCTTTTAAAAATATCTTTATTATCGAGCATTGAACCATTTATTTCTGCTATTGCACATGCGTTTCATATATTTCTTATAAAAACCCTACAAGGTAGGTGTTTTTTTCTTTATTTTACTGATTGGATCTGAGACTAGGTTGAATAATTTTCCCAGTGTTAAACAGCCACTGACTGGAAGAGCTCTGATCTCCTAACTCCAATAGTCTATTAATGTTAATTACTCATTAGGGAGAAAATAATCAAGATGGCCTATTGATATTCCAGAAGGATGATGAAGTTTGAGAGGAGAATAATAGATTAGAAAAAGGAAGAAGAGCAGAAGCATAGATGGCAACAGCTTGTAGCCTGAGGAAGGGAACCAAAGAAGACTGTATACTATCATTTGGAGTCTTGCAGCCAAAGCTAAGTAATAGGAGAAAGCTGAAAACAGAAAGATAATAAAACAATAGAAAATAATCTTATGTGAAAAAAAGAACATTTTGGAAAGGAAAAAAATTGAGGAAGAAGTCAATGACCCCAACGATCAACCAGTAGTCTTCAACAAATTGGAGTGTCCTGGAAAACTTTTTATTTTTATTGAAGTATAGTTGACTTACAATATTATATTAGTGTCACATGTGCAGCATAGTGACTCAATATTTTTATAGACTACATTCCATTTACAGTTATTACAAAACAACGGCTATATTTCCTTATACTGTACAGTATATATCCTTGTTGTTTATTTATTTTGTACATAGTAGTCTGTACCTCTTAATTCCCTACCCTCTTCTTGCCCCTCCCCATCCTTCTCCCCACTGGTAGGAGGTGGGAATCACCCCATATTTAGCCAGCATCATCCTAAGATGATTTAGGGAACTTAAAAAGTCTCCCAAATACGTTACCTAAAAGCTAAAGTTGCTATCTTCAGAGCCAATTGTGGATGAGACAGTGAGAGTGAGAGCACCGTCTCTCAAAGGTCACATTTCAAGTGTGGGCAAATGTGATTTAATTGGCACTATAATAACATGTTGGGTCATTATAGGGCTTGTTCTCTATATCTGTGTGTCTGTTTCTGTTTTGTTATATACATTCATGTGTTTTTATGTTTTAGATTCCTCATATAAGTGGTAACATTGAGTATTTGTCTTTCTCTGTCTTATTTCACTAAGTATAATACTCTCCAGGTCCATCCACGTTGTTGCAAATGGCAGAATTTTTTCTTTTTTATGGCAGAGTAATATTCCATTATATATATATACATATACATATACATACACACACATCTTCTTTACCCATCCATCTGTTGATGGACACTTGCTTCCATGTCTTGGCTATTGTAAATAATACTGCTATGAACATTGGGGTGCATGTGTCTTTTTTTTTTTTTTTTTTTTTTGGAGTACGTGGGCCTCTCACTGTTGTGGCCTCTCCTGTTGCAGAGCAACAGGCTCTGGACATGCAGGCTCAGCGGCATGGCTCACGGGCCCAGCCGCTCCGCGGCATGTGGGAATCTTCCCGGACCAGGGCACGAACTCGTGTCCCCTGCATCGGCAGGCAGACTCTCAACCACTGTGCCACCAGGGAAGCCCCATGTGTCTTTTTGAATTAGTGTTTTTGTTTTTTTTCAGATATGTATCCTGGAAAGCTTTTTAACAAAATGCTTGGGCCCTACCCCCCAGACCAATTAAATTGATATCTCTAAAGACAGGTATTTTATGCAATCATATGTAACATTTTGCTTTTAGTACTTTTTTTTTAAGAATTAAATTCTAGTCATGCTCTGTCACATACCCTTCGTGTAACCTTTCTAACCCTCAATTTGTCAGCAAAGTGAGGATGGTGTTTGCCTTGCCTGCTTCTCAGGGACATAGTAAAGCTCAAATCAGATAATATGTGCCATGGCACTGTGTAAATTTTAAAGCTCTATAGTGACCCAACTTGTTATTAGAGTGGCAATTAAATCACATTTTCCCACATTTGAAATACGACCTTCGAGAGATGAACCTCTCACTCTCGCTGTCTCATCCACACTTGGCTCTGACGATAGCAACTTTGGCTTTTAGGTAACGTATTTGGGAGCCTTTTTAAGTTTCCTGAATCATTTGAATCTACTTAGGATGATGCTGGCTAAATATGGGATGATCCCCACCTTCAACATTGCATGCCTTAGAGATGTCTCCATAAGATAGCTACGGGAAGTATAAACTCCTGAAATCTGGGGTATGAGAGAATCCAATGAAGATAAATGGCTCAGTGTTGGGTCAGGCTGACCCAATGCAGGGGAAGGAAAAACCAGCATCCAGAAAGCATCCACTATGAACTGCATCTTCCATTAGTGACTAAAATCACCTCATTCTATATAGAGATCATGCCAATCACATGTCAGAGGAATATTAGTCATCCTCATTTCTCTTCTTTTGATGAAATCCTGGCTGAATTTGTCCACCAGGAAAATGGGAAGTTATTTGTTACTGACACTTTCAACATGTAAAAAGAATTTTCATTTCCTTTTCTAAGCATGAAGTATAATTTTCTGAATTGCCATTGACAAACAGCAGACCTTATTGAAGTGGTGTTTTTCTTTTGTGTTATTCAGGTTTCTTCTTCCACGTACATAAAAATCTCAGTGGATAAGATTCTTTGTCATGTCTTTTTCTCTAGAGCATCTCTAGGCACTCTGAATAAGAATGCATAGATGAAAAATGCTCTGGGAAAAATTTCCTTAAAAAACAATATGTCCAGAAAGTAGAGTTGGCATTATTACTTTAAATGTCTTAAGTGGTAGATTAGAATTTGAAATCTAATCTCATCCCTCCTATTAGGTCATTTGTTATTGACTTGCACTGGGTAAAGTTAAAAGCCCCCAATTACCTCTGCCTCTAATTCATGGAAACCTGTTTGACCACTTGATGAATAGTGTACCTAATGTATGAGGCTGAAGCTAATTACTTCTATTTCCTGATCTTTGCTGTTCTGAAATTGTGGAATTTAGCTCTGCAAATACCACAGAGCCCATTGTTACTTTGTTTGTTCATTCATTAAATAAATATTTAATTGAACTGTGCCTACCATATGATGGGCCTCATAAGAGGAGATTTGAATATGAAAATGACCTAAAAGAATCTTTAATCAATTGAGGGAGACTTGCTTTAAACAGATAATGTTTGGAATTTCACTGATGGATTTTATGCTGGAATTCCCCATGGGTCATCCTCAGACCCCCTTCTCTTCTCAGTCTACACATATTCCTATATACTCACGTCCAGTTCCAGAGCTCTAAATGCCGTCTATATTCTGACTACTCCTAAATTTATATTCCAGCCCCAACCACTTTCCTGAACTCTAGGCTCATAACCAGCCAGCTAGTCTAAATCTCAAATTAAATATCTAAGAAGCATTTTAAGCTTAACATGTGTGGCGCTAAACTTTGTATTTCAGTTAATAGCAGCTCAGGCTAAGAGACTTGACCCCATCGTTGATTCTTTTCTTTCTCTTACGCCCTCACATCCAATCCAACAGAAAACCCAAGAGGCCAGCAATCCTCAAAGTGTGGTTTGGGACCGCTTGGCAGTCTCCAAGACCCTTTCAGAAGATCTGTGAGGTCAAAGATATTTTCATAATAGTACAAAGAGATTTTGCCTTTTACACTCTTATTTTTACACCAGTACTTAGTGGAGTTTTCCATCATTGCACTGTGATGTTCAGTGACATCATAGCTCTGATGGCTCATGAAATGTGCACTTGTGTATTCTTATGTCTTAAAAGTATCTCAGTTTTAATTTTTTATATATTGAATATTTACAGATATTACCCTTATGAACAAACACTCTTTAGTGTTCTCAATTTTTAAGGGTGTAGAAGAGTCCTGAGATTAAAAAGCTTAAAAATTGTTCCTCTGTCTTTCCTTTCAAAACATGTCTTGACTCAGGACCCTCTTATCATGTCGAATAAGCCATTAACATCTCTTAAGTGGACCTTTGAAAAAGCATGTAGCAACCTAATTGGGAAAAGAATTTGAAAAAGAATAGATACATGTATATGTATAACTGAATCACTTTGCTCTGCACCTGAAACTATCACAACGTTGTTAATCAACTATACTCCAGTATTGAAAAAGAAAAAGCCTCTTAACCTGCTTTGTTTGTGGCACTGATCGTTGTGCCCTTGTCATCCTTTTGCAAATCAGCAGATAGACTTACGTAAATCAGATCATGTTATTCATCTGTTCAACCTTCTCATCTCACTCAGACTAAGGCTTACAACACCCTATATAATTTGATTCTCTCTTTAACCTCTTAATCTGTCTCCTATCATTCTCTACCTAACTCATTTTACTCCAGCCAGGCCATCTCCCCTGCATGACCTCAGATAAGCCAAACAGCTCCTGCCTTAGGTTTTTTGTTCTCATCCTTGACTTGCCTGAAATGGCCTTCCCTCAGAGACCTACATGGCTTATTATCTTTCTTCCTTCAGGTCATTATTCAGATGCCACCTCATGAAAGAAGCCTTCTCTGACCACTGAATATAAAGTAGCCACTATTTTACTTTCTATCTCCTTTATGCTATTTTTTCTTTATAACGTTTTTTCATTCCTGAATTAGCAATTATATGTTGATTTGTTCTGTGTCTTTCTTCCTCATTTGAATGAACATTCCATGAGAATGAGAACTGTATCATATTATTATGATTATTATTATTAAATTCTCAGTCACAGCACCTGGTACATAATTTGTGCTCAATAAATATTTGAATTAATTAACTGAATGGTTGGGTAAAGGGCAGTGAAGACTATTCTAGGAAGCGGGTACTCAAATTGAACTTCATATTTGAATAAGAATTAGCTAGATGAAGTGGTAGATACGTAGTCCAGGGAGCAGCATAGGATGAGTAGGGCATTTAAAGTTTTTTGACTTAATGCTCTGACAAATCCATCTAGGATATTCTAATGAGTCAAGAAGTCCCAAGCAGATGTTCTACCCTCTTCCCCTCAATCAGAATGTCCTAATCTCTACGGAGTACTCATCCTGAGTACTGTTCTTGGCAAAAGAAGGGTTTTCATTGTAAAATATATAGAGGAAATACAGGGTTAAACACTTTTCTTTACTGAAGAATTTTTCATAGCCTTCCCCCACTACCATCTCTGGAAACTCACTAATATTTTTCACAACTAGTGACCCATAAAACATAATTTGGGAAGCATGATCCAGGTCATCTGATATATTTCTTTGTAGCTGACCCAAGCACTTCCATTCTGATTTGATTTTTTCACTCATTCTCTATGAATTCACACTGTTGAGAAAGGGAGCATGCTGACTCAGCAATAAGTAGTGTGATTCACTCAGTATGTTATATATAGAGTGGTATCCGTACATTGTCTACTTAATCTTGTAAGCAACCGTGTGAGATAATAGGACCATTATGATTCCTATTTTATGTATGAGGAAAAGTAAAATGAATATAGTGTGTATTGTATCATGCTGACAAACAAGTTTTAAATCAATTAAGTTAAATGTCTAAAACCCAGAAACCAGTAATTTGAAGGATCTATACTTTTTACTATAATATGGTATTATTTTAGCATCATTCTCCTTTATACTGATTGAATTCTACTGAATAAATTTGCTTCAAACATTGTATTAGGCTCTATGAGGAATAAAAACATTTACATAATTCTCTGGGCTTAGGAGACAAATTAACTACATTGCTTTCTTCTTCTCCCAGACTCAGAACCAATTGAGAGATGGGATGCAGGAGTTAAACTAATTAAAATCAAACATCATATATTTAACTTACTGGTAGACTAATTGGACAGCGTGAGTCTAGGTATGTGGCCAGATGTGCTTGCCCCTGAATTAGACACACATCCCAACCTATCACTGGCATAGCTAGACAATCTACAAGTTGATTTTGTCACAGAAGAGCAGAGAATACATTATGCTGACATATTGGCTCTGAAGAGGAAAAACCCAGAAGGAGCAGAGATGAGCATGCTTAGATTATTCCCCAAAGTCATTTTATAGCTGTGTAATTCTAGCTCCTTAGGGGAGAAATGAGTGAAGGGTAGGAGAATAGGCCAAGAACATTCCTCTAATGGAATTCCCCTTGTGGAAATATGAGCCCAGAGAGTACAAGTTCAGCTTAATAGAAAGATAATAAGATATACTTCATTTGGTCCAGCAGCCTAGAGTGTTTGGATAATAAGACTTACTATACTTACTTGCCAGACATCATCTCACTCCAAAAATCTGCTGTTCCTTCCTTATATCAGTTAATGGCAGCACCATCTAGTCAGTTTCCCAAATCAGAAATTTAGGTTGACCCTAGATGTCTCCCTTACCTTCTCTTCCTCAGTCTAATTAGCCACCAAACCAGGATAACTCTGTTTCCCAAATATCTCCCAAAGCTTTTCGCTTTTCTTTTTTGCAGTACGTGGGCCTCTCACTGTTGTGGCCTCTCCCATCGCAGGCTCAGAGGCCATGGCTCACGGGCCCAGCCGCTCCGTGGCATGTGGGATCTTCCCGGACCGGGGCACGAACCCGCGTCCCCTGCATCGGCAGGCGGACTCTCAACCACTGCGCCGCCAGGGAAGCCCAGCTTTTCGCTTTTCTTCATTCCCACTGCAATTGTCTCAGTTCATCTTCTCTTGACTTGATTTTTGAAATAACTCCCACAGTGTCTCCCTTGTTGTCATTCTCATCTGCTTCTAATTTACCTTCTACATTTCTCACTGTGATCTTCATGTTATTATTATTCTTCTATATTTTGAAACAATCAAAGAATTATATTATAGCAAAGTTAGAAACACAATATAAAGATCTTTTTCCTGGGGCTTCCCTGGTGGTGCAGTGGTTGAGAATCTGCCTGCCAATGCAGGGGACACGGGTTCGACCCCTGGTCTGGGAAGATCCCACATGCCGCGGAGCAACTGGGCCTGTGAGCCACAATTACTGAGCCTGCGCGTCTGCAGCCTGTGCTCCGCAACAAGAGAGGCCACGATAGTGAGAGGCCCGTGCACCGCGATGAAGAGTGGCCCCCGCTTGCCACAACTAGAGAAAGCCCTTGCACAGAAACGAAGACCCAACACAGCCATAAATAAATAAATAAATTTTTTTTAAAAAAATACCTTTTTCCTGGAACTATATATAAGATGTTAACCTGATGCCCCATCAGCCCCAAATGCCTTAGTGTGCTATTTCTTGCAAAAAAAAAAAAAGGACATTTAACCAGAAAAAAAACCATCAAGATCAGATCATTAACCTTGATATATTACTACCATTTAATCGTAAAACCCCATTCAAATTTTATCAATTGTCCTAATAATAACTTTGTGGTAAAATATACAGTCCAGAATCATATATTGTGTCTATTTGTCTTTTCTCTTTAATCTCTTTCAATCCGAAACAATCTCTCAGTCTTGTCTGGACTTTTAAAACCATGACACATTTGAAGATAACAGGTCAGTTATTTTATAGCATGTCCTTCAATTTGGGTTTATCTGATACTTCCTCATAATTAGATTCAGGCTATTCATCTTTGTTACAAAGATCCAGAAGTGACTCTGCATTGTTTCGTTGTTGTTGTTGTTGTTTATTGCATCCTATCAGGCGGTACATGATTCTGACTAGTCTTATTTCTGATATTGTTCACCTTGATCATTTAATTAACATTGTGTCTCCCAGGCTTCTTCACTGTAAACTTATTCTCTATTTTCTGTAACTTACAAGCATTTGTGGAAGAGTACTTTGAAACTATATTAATATCCCATTTCCTACAAAACATTCAATTTTAAAATTTATTTATATGTATTTGTTTAGACCCATGTTTTCCTATTTTAGTCAATGAGTTTTACAACATTACTCTCATTATTTGTTTTGATACTTAGATGATTCCTGATTTTGCCAAAGGGAGCCCTCCTGTGTCCTTTTCACATATCCCCATCATTCTTGGAGTACTTTCTTACTTTTGGGAACAATAAGATATTCTAAACTTATATATAGTTTTCCAGTCCCAGATATGGAATCAGCCATTTCACCAAGAAACCCTATTTCTTTAGTGGAAAATGGTAGTTAGATGCCAAGATTTAGGCACTAGGTATATTTATTACTGTTAGGACGTCACCACTGCAAGACCCTCTCAGTGCACAGAGCTAGGAAATATTTACATGTTTGGACAATATGTATATATATGTATACATGGGGGTATGGGTTTGTATATACAAGTATATTTATGTATATGCATCTATATTTCTATACCCATCTTTATAGATATTGAAATTCATGAGTTCATAGTGATACTGTGATTTCCGTGTGAACACCACAGAATTCATTTTCATATTTGTAATTTATTTTCTGATAGTTAGAAACATGACCTCCATTATCCTTAATGTATTTAGTTATTTGATCTGGTTCCTAACACCATTTAGGGCTATCCCCATATGTATACACCAGCCTCACCCCATTTGGATTCTGCCTCCCCATGCCAGCCCAGCCCCACATAGATGCCATTTCACGCTGCTCAGGGTGTGTCACACACCATGCAGTCCACCTTCCCCTTACCTTCTGTGTGCTCTGACTCTCTGCTTTGGGCTGAGCCTTGGTGAGTCCCCTCTTCACTCTGGCATTGTTTTGACTCTTCACCCCAGCTGCCCTCCACACACTGTGAGATGTGTGACACCCAAGCCAGGCCTCTCCTCTGTGGGGCTACCCTCCTCACCTTGTGTAGGCTTTGCCCCCCAGTGCCAGATTCTCCCCCTGGGTGGAAATTGATCTTTTTACACTGTCAACCTGATCATGTTATTCACCTTTGTAAAATACTCCTAAGATGCTTATTACCTCATGGTAACATCCAGACTCCTCAATAAGGCATTAATCCATTTATCGTCTTGTACTATACTCCTCTTTATGACTACCATCCCCTGCATGCAATCACACTAAACTCTTACAACTCCTGAAAGGAAACTTGTTCTCTCACACTTTCTGACACAGTCCGGAATGTGTTTCCTTCTTTCTATTCCTAGTTAACATCTACTCTTCCTTCAGGATAAGATCACCGAATTAACCCTTCCTTACTCCATCTCCAGTGAGATGTGCTTATCCATTCATCCATTTCACTCATATTTGCTGAGTGAGTGCTATATACCAGACTTCATGCTAGGTATAGGAAATATAACAGTGAGTCAGACAAAAAGAGGTCCCTGCCCTCAAGGAGCTTATATTCCAGAGAAGGTCAATATACAATGATCAAGTAAACAATAAATAAAGAATGTAATTTCAGATTGTGATAAATACTATGAACTAACTAAACAGAGTAAAACAGAAGTTGGAGGAGTAGCCAGTACTTTAGAACAGAGAAGGCCTCTCTGAAGGTGATATTTGAGTTGGAACATGAATGAAGAGAAACAGTTAGCCATGCAAAGAGTCAGAAAGAGAATGTTCTAGGGAAAGGACATACCAATACAAAGGCCCTAATGATGAGATGAACTTGTGATAGAGGAACAGACAAAAGGCACGTGTATTAGGGGAAAGTGCTTTGAGATGAGGCTGCAGAAAATGGGGAACTAAGTAGGTCTTTGTAAAAATTGTAGATTTTACTCCAAGTGCAATTAGAGGCCATTGAAGGGCTTAAGCAAGGATGTGACATGATTTCATTTACATTTTTAAATGAAATAGAGAGCAAGCAGAAGTAGGGGAAATAATTCAGAGGTTTTATAGTCATCCAATAGAGAAAGTGCAGTTCTTGGATCAGGGTGGTGCAGTGGAGTTATAGAATAGTGAATGGTTTTGAGACACATTTTCAAAGTAGAACCCAAATATTTGCTGTTCTGTTGAATTCAGGGGATATAGGATGTGAATCAAGCATTTCTCGGTTTATGGCTTGAGCCACTGTGAAAATCATGGTGCTATTTACTGACACGGTAAGGTCTAGGTGAAATCAAGGGATTTTTGTACAATTTGTTTTGTTTTGGTGTTGCTGGGGGTGGGGAGCAAGAGTCCAAGAGTGATTTTGGCTGCATAAAGTTTGAGATACCTTCTAGATGTCAAAGTAAAGGTAAGGTTTTCTAGTCCTTCCACTATGTTCCTTAAGCATTATGTGTATACTTCCATATTATTTTTATGGGTATTATAAGAGTCTATTTATGCAGCAAAAAAGATGAGGAAAATTTTATGGAAACCATATTAATTACCTTACTATTTATAAAAGCAGAAATTGCAAATGATCCCCCACTAGTCTGTGAAATTTTTCTTCTTTGATTTTTGGTATTTAGCAAAGAACTTGACAATAAATATTTGCTGAGTGGACTCAGGGATAACTGATGTAATTTAACATGACGTCTTAGGAAAGTTGTATGAGACAGGTACCAAACCATATTGCTATTTTACTTAAGATTATTTTTCCCTCAAATATTTCTTGAATATCAGAAAGACACTTTAAAACTAAAACTGTCTTACATCTTCCGTTGGATTCCATAAAAAATACAACAGAGATATCAACACAAACAGGTATCTACATAATAATTGCAGTTATACATGAAATAATAAATTAAGAGGATCATTAGTGAAAACATATGAGAAAAGACTATTTTAAATAAGTTTAATTACATAAACACTAGGCAATGCACTCTAACAAAATAGTGACAGTGATTAATAGCAACTTTAGAAGAGATATTTTCTTATCTTCTCATCTTTACATATCCTCTTTCTCTTTCTGTCAGAACAGTTACAAATGATTGGCTCAGCAGTCATTTCTCTATTAACTAACAAAATGTTTGAAATGATAGAGACACTGGCTGTCAATATTTCAAACTTAATCTTAGAGACACTAGCATTTACTTAACATAAAAGCCTCAAAAGTAATCCTGAAGGAAAAGGTAAATAGTCTTGCCTACATAAAAATTAAAAGCTACACTGCATCAAAAAACCCCAATTAAAATAGGAAGCGAGTAGCAAATGAGTTAGAGATATTTATATTAAATATAAACAAACTGTTAATACTCTAATAGGCGGAGCACTCTTACAAGACCATAAAGAAGGCTAATACATTTATGGGAAAAAACAAAGAATATGAATAGATGATTCAAGAAAGAAAAAGATGAATATCTAATAAACACAAGGAGAAATGTTTAACAGCCCTACATATCAAAGAAATTCAAAATTAAATTATAGCATTTTAGATTAAAAAATGGTTAAAACTTTTTAAAAAATGAAAATCCTATGGGACTTCCCTGGTGGTACAGTGGTTAAGAACCCTCCTGCCAGTGCAGGGGACATGGGTTCGATCTCTGGTCAGGGAGAATCCCACATGCCACGGAGCAGCTAAGCTCGTGTGCCACAACTATTGAGCCTGTGCTCTAGAGCCCGCAAGCCACAACTACTGAGCCCACGTGCCGCAACTACTGAAGCCCACACACCTAGAGCCTGTGCTCCACAACAAGAGAAGCCACCGCAATGAGAAGCCTGCGCACTGCAACAAAGAGTAGCCCCTGCTCGCTGCAACTAGAGAAAGCCTGAGTGCAGCAATGAAGACCCAACGCAGCCATAAATAAATAAACAAATAAATTTATTTAAAAAAGAAAGTTTGTTGTTAAAAAAAAGAAAATCCTATGGTGAGTGTCAGGTGAAGGCATGTGGTATAGACATTCTCATAAACTAACGGTGGAAATGTTTCTATAAATCTTCTTGGTAATGTGAATCAAGAGCCATAAAAAAATTTATTCTATTTTTAATCTAGTAATTTCTCATCCATACCAATGAAATGCTCAGAATGAGAGAGAAATCTGTAAAACATATTCATTGCAGCACTATTTTCATAGCAGAAATTGGAATGAAAATTTTTCTGTTTGAATGTAAGATAGAATATTAAAAGATTAAATTATTTTTGAAAACTAATTTAATCACGTCAGGAACTAACATGGTAACTCTAAAAATATAAATTTGTTAACTATAAAATAAACTGGAGTCTGTATCTATTGATTACTTGCAAATTTGTAATAAATGTGTGCTCATATATGTGTGTATAAGTATGTATGTAAAATGAGTGATTTAATTTTTTCTTTATTCTGTGTGTGTATGTGTGCATGCATGCATGTGTGCACGCATTGTTCAAATCTGCTTCTGCTATCTTACAGGAGAAAAAAATTATCCAAATCAAATAGGAAGTGTAAAACTCAGATTGCTTCTTCAAGTGCTATACCATTTTTCCTAAGCCTGTTCATTCACTCCCTAGCTAAAAAACCCTTAAAGTAGGTTTGATCGCTATTGCTTGATCAAATGTAAAGCCACCAAACTCACTAGGCGTTTATGACCAGGCCCCTGTCTGTTTCTAGCGTGACACCTTGAGCCTCTCTCCTCTTCTCCTCTCTCTACACCCACACCCCCATCCCAACTCTAGGGTCATTTTATTTCCTCCAAAGCACCGTGCTCTTTCCAAACATATGCCATGTTTCTCCTCCAAACTCTTCCATTCTCTATTTCTTACTCCTTGCTCTGGCTTTTTACCTTTTACTCATTCTTTAGGACTCACTTAGACATCCCTTGCTCAAGGATGCCCTCTCTGACATCCCGCAGTGAATAAATGCCCACTGTCATCTCTTCATTCCTATATGTGAAAGGTACTTTACAATTTTCTGTTGAAAGAATGGCTAAAGAAGTTGTCAGAAATAAGCTTTGTGAGCCTAAGAATATTTAGTCTTCAAGAAAAAGTTTAAAGAAGTGGATAATTGAAAAAACTCTAAATGTAACGATAACTCAAAGTTTTCTTTAAACGGTTTAAAATTTGATTTAACTCATGTGCCTGTACTCTCTCCTGTCACTATAATTTTTTTTTCTGAATTAACTGCTCCTGTGTACTGGAATGTTTATCATGATACTTTATGAATTTTTAAGAATAAGGGACTTCTCCCACTCCCACCCTATAAGCGGTTTATTGTTGTCCATCTTTTTACCTGACACTGAATTTGAAGGTTTGGTTTTTTCAAAAATTGTATTATTTTTAATCCATTTAATCTATTTTGCTCATCTTCAGCTTTGAGTTATTTGGGAATATATATGTACTGAGTGCCAGGTCACCTAATGACTAATTTCCTTACTCACTCTGCTGTCCACATTTTAAAACTCTTTTAACAAGCGAGCTTCACCAAAATCAAGCAATAGTCATTAAGTTACAGAAGCAAAATTTTGTGGAAATCTAATCTTACCTAGAGAAATAGTACATGAAAATTAGTGTTGTCTGATGAAGAGTTTGTAACTAAAAATATGCAATGTGATGTGATGGAAAGAATACTTACACTAAGAAATGCATAAAGAAGAAGTCATCCCTCAGTTTTAATTACCATTAATAATTAGACTTTTTCTACACGCATATATTAATTTTGAAAATTTATGTCATAGTGTGTATATTGCTTTGTAACTTATTTTTCAACCTAAAGGATATATCCTCAGATTCTTTCATTACATGAAATATCATTTTTAATGCTTGCTTATGTGTCCATGATTGGTTAATTCACCAAAATGTTCTAATCTTATGTCAGGAAAAAAATATTCTTTCATTTGTTTCCTTGCTAGATAAAGTACAGTCTATAGGACATGGTACTGGTGATAGATACTCTCTAAATCCCTTTCCTTCTTCAGGGATCCTTGGATGGAAACTGTGTCAAGGATGGGAAATTTTCAATGAGTTAAGAAATAAAAATGGAGACAGACTCCACTGCAGATGAGGGTCTCTTTTCCTCTGGCACTTTTGCTAAGGTTGTTTGGTCCAGGAGTCCCATGGTTTCTGAGGCCAACTTCACTGTTATGCCTGGAAATAGCTTAAAAAGTGGCCTTTGAGGACAATGTCAGCCCCAGCATCTGAGGCAAAAGAGAGGATATCATCATTAAAGTCACAGGAGACAACTTGGTCTTTAGTGTAGCCCAGGGTGCCCTCCCTTTTAAGGGGTCCCTCTGACATCTGCTAACTAGTATATTCTCCAGGTCAGATCCTTGATAAACATTGTGACAGTAGGGACTTGTAAGGTCATGCCATCAGACATGGATCAGCTTATCCACAGCCTTGGCAGTGTCAGTGGTCAGTGGATGCAGTGATGATATTTTGGGCAACACTATAGCCATCATACAAGTTTGCCATCCTTGGACTTACATGGGCAGTGATAGCATGGGCTATGGTTATTGGTCCCTTCACAATGCTAAAGTTGTTATAAATGACCTTGGCAGGGGAGGCAAGCAAAGCAGTTGGTGATACAGAAAGCATTGCTATCAACCTTGAGGGAGTTATCACAGTTCTCATGGTTCCTTATAATTGCAAACACAGGGACATTTGATAGAGTGGCAGAGATGATGACCCCCTTGGCTCTGTTCTTTAGGTGTGCCTCAGTCTTCTCCAGGGTGTGAAGATACCAGTGAAAACCACCATATACTTAGCACAAGCATTATTCTTTTTTCGGTTGTTGGGATCTTGCTTCTGGAAGATGGAGATGGGCTTCCCGTTTATCACACAATTTTGGTTCTCAGCCTTGATCATGCCCTTCTACTTGCATAGAAGGGTCATACTGGAAAGTGAAGAAGATGTAGTCTATAAAGGGTCACAAGTGGTGATAATATCCATGGCACATTATAGTTACATAGGTTCTAATGTATTTTCCAGGTAATCCTTAAGATAGGACAATGTTTGATGACATGGGGGATTTTAACACTGCTGCTCCTAGCACAATTAGAATATCCCAATCATTTAAGAAAGAAAGAAGAAAATGAGGAAGGGAAGGAAAGGAGAGAAGGAGAGGGGAAGGAGAAGGAGGAAGAATAAAAAAATAAATAGAAAAAAGCAAAACAAAAATAAACATTATAAAATAAGATGACAGAAGTGAGACTAAACAGGACAGTTACATTTAGGAAATGTAGTGTTAAAGAGTTCCATTTTGAGAAAAGATTGTTGCATCAAAATGCAAACTCTAAAGTACGATGTTTGAAAGTGACACATATTTTAAAAAGTAAAAGACTAAAAACTTAATGTGGAAAAGCATTTATTATGTGCAAAATGAAATGTAGTTGTCAAAAATATTTAAAACAGACAAAGTAGAATTCTAGATAAAATGCATTAGGAGCAAGCAGAATTTTTTATATTGATAAAGTACATACTCCATAATAAACATATAACAATCACAAACCCTATTTCCCTGCTTATAATATTACACTGAAATAAATACACCTCCCTTAGGTAGCAACTAAAATGTCACTTCCTTAAATAAGCTGTTCCTTATACCCCAAGTTAGATTAGATCCCTCACTCTGTGTCTTCCGAGCATGCTCTGGTTTTTCACAGCACTTTTCACCTTTCCACTCCATGTCTGTCTTGTTCCCTAGAATATGAGGTCCATGAGGGAAGGCACTGTGTCTGTATTTTAGTCAATATTGCTTGGTACTCTTTAACCTGGTAAGTGCAGAAGATGATAGAGCCAAGCTTGAGCCATCCCAGCAGAGAAATTATTTTCCACTGATTTTTCTCTGTGTTTAGTGAGCCACTGCATCAAGGAACATTGATACCCAACTTTATGTTTTGTTTGGGTTTAAAATGTATCTAATGACCAACTTCTTTCTCCAGGGTTGCTATCTGGTGCATGCTATTCAAACTTCTAACAACCTCCTAACTTTCTTCTTGATAAAGTCACCACTGAGGTTCCTGGACCTCCTAATAAATACCATCCTTTATAAAATTGTTTATCCACAGGGGAGTAACAGAGATTATTGGGAGTGTGCTTTCTCCCCAGCTCCATGATCCATCAGGGCCTTGAGTCCTCATTTCTCCAAATCAGGGATGGGTAGCTGTTTAGAGAAGTTCTACCAGGGCCTCTGTCACTTACTTCCCATCAGAGACCCCCCCGACAGCTTTCTGCTTTAGGCACTCCTTACAGTTTCCAGAACAGCTATTTTAAATACTGATAAAATAAGTCTATGTGCTGTATTTTCTTCCAAACTGACTGACTCCCACTTTCTCTTAAACACTCACTCTGCAAATGGTAATGTATCAGTGGGGTCCTGCCACTGTCCTCTCCATTTAATTTAGTGATTCTAACAGTTGTTAAGAGATCTGTATTATGCTTTAACTTATCAGTGTCTCATCTATGCTAAATGTTGCAGTAAGGGAAGACAACAAATATTTATCAGTCCTTTACTCTGAAGTCCGCATTATCTTGGTGCTTCATTTACATTATCTCAATTAATCCAGACGATAATTATATTATCCCTATTTACATATGCAAATACTGAACTGTAAATACCAGCACTAGGATTTGAATCTAACTCTGCCTTGCTCCAAATCCCATTCTGTGTTTTTAAAATGTTTTATTTTAATTTTTTGGGACACACCACGCAGCATGCGGGATCTCACTTCCCCGACCAGGTATTGAACCCATGCCCCTGCAATGGAAACAAGGAATCTTAACCACTGGACCACCAGGGATGTCACCCATTCTGTCTTGCTAATAGGTGTCTATAAGTTTTATCCATAGGAACGAGCAGGAAACATACAGGTGCTTTTGAATTTAGGACACTAATGAATTGAGTGCTCAATTTGCTCATTGATATAAGGATGAAGGAAGAGATTGTATAGTTACAGACCATATCAGAATTTAATGCTTTTGTTTCTTTAAGGGAACTCCAAGCAAAGTTTATATATAACTCTTGCCAATTCTTGATTATCTAGAAATTGGTTACTAAGTTTATGGGTTTTAAAAAATACTCGCTTTATATCCATATATTCCTTCCTGTCAGCCTTTCAAGTATTCTTTTGCCAGAGATGGGACAGGGAGAAAAGAAAAACTTTTATTAATGTGAATTTTGATAAATATTTTCAAAAATACTTAGCACAAAAAGGAGTTGAAATTTTTAGCTAAAATTAATTTGAATGCTTATCTTCATTTAAAAAAAAATCTCTATCATCCTATGACATAAATTCCTATAACACTGATTACATTTTATTCCAAGGAAAGTTCTATGTACTTATTCTTAAAACTTCATGTCATCTTAAATTCATCCATGTAAGTACTTGTTTGTCACATCTTTCTGGTTGAAACCTTAACTTCTTTCTCCCTTCGACTATTTATTTACTTCTTGGTGATAACCCTTATGGCAGTTGCTTTTACAAATATCCTGGGGAAAAACGTTCTTTTAAGATATCATTTACTTACCAAACAAACAAAAAAAAAGCATTATTTTTATTATATAGAAAGACATTTTGGGCAATTATAGAGAAAAGGTAGCATGGTGTAACGTGAAGTGTATGCATTGCTTTGAAGTATTGATAGAGCTAGATTCTAAAACTCTTTGAAATTTAGAGTGTCCTCTGAGAAGTTTCAATTTCCCCATCTGTAAAATGTGATAAATAACATGTACTTTAGTAGAGCTATTTTGGTGTTTGCAGGGAAAAATATGTAGGATACCTGGCACAATGTGTATTTAATGAGAGCTACTATTAGTAAAGTAATGATGTAAATTAAGAACTAAAAAGCAGAATAATTTTTGTTAGAATAAAATGCAATGCATACCACACCTTTATTTGTTAGCATCAAGGCCTGGCCCCACCCAAGAGCCTATAGGCTCCAGTGCTAAGATGCCTCAGTCCAAAGAACTAACTGGGCAGAGACAAAGCCCCACCCATCAACAGACAGGCTACCTCTATACATGCCCCTTGACATGGCCTCTGCTACCAGAGGGCCAAGACCGAGCTCCACCCACCAGTGGGCAGGCACCAACCCCTGCTACCAGGAAACTTCTAGACCAGCTTCACCCACCAGGAGGCAGACACCAGAAGCAAGAAAACTACCATCGCACAGCCTGCATAATAAGTCTGCAAATACAGGCCAAACCCTACCCTAGAACAAGCTGACCCCTGGCCCTTGGGTGTTGAAAAGGGAGTACACTACTGGGACCTATTGACTTCTCCTACAGAAGGCCACTTCTCCAAGGTTGAGAAATGTTAACTAACCTACCATATACATAAAAATACAGATAGCAACATAGACACAATGAGATGGAAGAGGAATATGTTCCAGTTGAAGGAACAAGATAAAATCCTGGAAGAACAACTAAGTGACATGGAGATAAGCAGTCTACCTGAGAAAGAGTTCAAAGTAATGATCGTAAAGATGATCAAGTAACTCAGGAGGAGAATGGATGTACAGAGTGAGAAGTTAGAAGTTTTTAACAAAGAGACATTATGAAGAACAACCAAACAGAGTTGAACAATACAATAACTGAAATGAAAAATACACTAGTAGGAATCATTAGTAGACTAAATGAGGCAGAAGAGTGAATCAATAAGCTGGAAGACAGAGTAATGAAAATCGCTACCACAGAACAGAAACAAGAAAAAAGAATGAAAAGAAATGAGGACAGTTTAAGAGACCTCTGGGACAATATCAAGTGTGCTAATATTCGCATTGTAGGGGTCTCAGAAGGAGAAGAGAGAAAGGGTCTGAGAAGATATTTGAAGAGATAATAACTGAAAACTTCCCTAACCTGGGAAAGGAAACAGTCACTCAAAGTTAGGAAGCACAGAGTACCATACAGGATTAACCCAAAGAGGGACACATCAAGATACATTGTAATCAAAATGACAAAAATCAAAGTTAAAGAATATTAAAAGCAACAAGGGGAAAGTAAAAAATAACATTTCGGTAACTCTCATAAGACTATCAGCTGATTTTTTAGCAGAAACTGCAGACCAGAGGGAATGGCACGATATATTTGAAGTAATGAAAAAGAAAAGTCTACAAACAAGAATACTTTACCCAGCAAGGCTTTTGTTCATATTTGGTGGAGAAATCAAAAGCTTTACAGACAAGCAAATGCTAAAAGAATTCAGCACTACCAAACCAGCTTTACAACAAATGCTAAAGGATCTACTCGAGGCAGAAAAGAAAAAGCCACAACTAGAAACAAGAAAAATTATAAAATGGAAAAGCTCACCAGTTTAGGGTTAGGGTTAGGGTTAGGCAAACATACAGTAAAGGTAGGGACTCATCCACACACAAAGCTAGTAGGCAGGTTATAAGACAAAGTAGTAAAATCATCTGTATCCATAATACCGCATTGTAGGGGTCTCAGAAGGAGAAGAGAGAGAGAAAGGGTCTGAGAAGATATTTGAAGAGATAATAACTGAAAACTTCCCTAACCTGGGAAAGGAAACAGTCACTCAAAGTTAGGAAGCACAGAGTACCATACAGGATTAACCCAAAGAGGGACACATCAAGATACATTGTAATCAAAATGACAAAAATCAAAGTTAAAGAATATTAAAAGCAACAAGGGGAAAGTAAAAAATAACATTTCGGTAACTCTCATAAGACTATCAGCTGATTTTTTAGCAGAAACTGCAGACCAGAGGGAATGGCACGATATATTTGAAGTAATGAAAAAGAAAAGTCTACAAACAAGAATACTTTACCCAGCAAGGCTTTTGTTCATATTTGGTGGAGAAATCAAAAGCTTTACAGACAAGCAAATGCTAAAAGAATTCAGCACTACCAAACCAGCTTTACAACAAATGCTAAAGGATCTACTCGAGGCAGAAAAGAAAAAGCCACAACTAGAAACAAGAAAAATTATAAAATGGAAAAGCTCACCAGTTTAGGGTTAGGGTTAGGGTTAGGCAAACATACAGTAAAGGTAGGGACTCATCCACACACAAAGCTAGTAGGGAGGTTATAAGACAAAGTAGTAAAATCATCTGTATCCATAATAAGCAATTAAGGGGTACACAAAACAACTAGATGTAAAATATGATACCAATAACAGTAATCGTGATGGGATGAGAGCACACATGTGGGCTATTTTAAATGCATTTGAAATTAAGAAGTCAGCAACTTAAAACAATCATGAATCTATATAGACGGCTATATAAAAACCTCATGGAAACTGCAAATCAAAAAACTATAGTAGATATACACATGAAAAAGAAAAAAGGAATTGAAACATAACACTAAAGATAGTCATCAAATCACAAGAGAACAAAGGAAGAAAGGGGGGAAGAAAGACCTGCAAAAACGAAACCAAAACAATTAACAAAATGGCAATAAGAATATACATATTGATAATTACCTTAAATGTAAATGGATTAAATGCTCCAACAAAGAGACATAGAGTGGCTGAATGGTACACAAGACTCATATATATGTCTGTAAGAGACTCACTTCAGATCTAGAGACATATACAGATTGAAAGTGAGGGAATGGAACAAGGTATTCCATGCAAATGGAAATCAGAAGAAAGCTGGAGTAGCAATATTCATATCAGACAAAATAAATTTTAAAATAAAGATTGTTACAAGAGACAAGGAAGGACACTCTGTAATGATCAAAGTGTCAATCCAAGAAGAAGACCATATCAATCATAAATATATATGCACTCAACATAGGAGCACCTCAATATATAAGCCAAATGTTAACAGACATAAAAGGAGAAGTGGAGGACAATAATAATGGAGGACTTTAACACCCCACTTACATCCAGATGAAAATCAGTAAGGAAACACCGGACTTAAATAACACATTAGACCAGATAGACTTAATTGATATTTATAGAGCATTCCATCCAAAAGCAGCAGAATACACATTCTTTTCAAGTGCACATGGAACATTCTCCAAGATAGATCACATGCTGGGCCACAAAACAAGCCTTGGGTAAATTTAAGAAAATTGAAATCATATCAAGCATCTCTTCCAACCACAACACTATGAGATTAGAAATCAACTACAAGAAAAAAACTGCAAAAAATAAAAAAAAACACAAAAAAACCAAACATATGGAAGCTAAACAATATGCTACTAAACAACCAATGGATCACTGAAGAAATCAAGGAGAAAATCAAAAAATACCTAGAGAAAAATTAAAATAAAAACACAATGATCGGGCTTCCCTGGTGGAGCAGTGGTTGAGAGTCCGCCTGCAGATGCAGGGGACACGGGTTCGTGCTCCTGGTCCAGGAGGATCCCGCATGCTGTGGAGCGGCTGGGCCCGTGAGCCATGGCCGCTGAGCTTGTGCGTCCGGAGCCTGTGCTCCACAGCAGGAGAGGCCGCAGCGGTGAGAGGCCTGCGTACTGCAAAAAAACAAAACAAAACACAATGATCTAAAACCTATGGGAGGGACTTCCCTGGCAGTCCAGTGGTTAAAGACTTCACCTTCCAATGCAGGGGGTGTGGATTCAATCCCTGGTTGGGGAGCAAAGATCCCACATGCCTTGTGACCAAAATACCAAAACATAAAATGGAAGCAGTATTGTAACAAATTCAATAAAGACTTTAAAAATGGCCCATATTAAAAAAAAAAGATCTTTAAAACCTATGGGACACAGCAAAAATAGTTCTAAGAGGGAAGTTTATAGTGATAGAAGCTTATTCAGGAAACAAGAAAAATCTCAAATAAACAACCTAACATTACACCGAAAGCAACTAGAGAAGAACAAACAAAACCCGAAGTTAGTAGAAGGGAAGAAATCATAAAGATCACAGCAGAAATAAATGAAATAGAGACTAAAAAACAATAGAAAAGATCAATGAAACTAAAAGCTGGTTCTTTGAAAAGATAAACAAAATTGATAAACCTTTAGCCACACTCATCAAGAAAAGAAGGGAGAGGACCCAAATCAATTCTATCAGTAAAATCAGAAATGAAAAAGAAGTTACAACTGACACCACAGAAATACAAAGAATCATAAGAGACTACTACAAGTAACTATATGCGAATAAAATGGACAACCTAGAAGAAATGGGAAAATTCTTAGAAAGGTAGAATCTCCCAAGGCTGAAGCAGGAAGAAATAGGAAACATGAACAGACCAATAACCAGTAATGAAATTGAATCAGTAATTTTAAAACTCCCAATAACCCACAGTCCAGAACCAGATGGCCTCACAGATGAATTCTACCAAACATTTAGACAAGAGTTAACACCTCTCCTTCTCAAACTATTCCAAAAAATTGCAGGGGAAGGAACATTTCTGAACTCATTCTGTGAGGCCACCATGAATTACCCTGATACCAAAAACCAGACAAAGATATCACAAAAAAAAGAAAATAAAAGGTCACTATCACTAATGAACATTAATGCAAAAATCCTCAAAAAAATACTAGCAAAACCCACAGATCAATCATTGTGATACACCACATTAACAAATTGAAGAATGAAAACCATATGATCATCTCAATAGATACAGAAAAAGCTTTTGATAAAATTCAACATCCATTTATGTAAAAAAAAAAAACTCCAGAAAATGGGCATAGGGGGAACATACCTCAGCATAATAAAGACTATATATGACAAACCCACAGCTAACATCATACTCAATGGTGAAAAGCTGAAAGTATTTCCTCTAAGATCAGCAACAAGACAAGGATGCCCACTCTCGCCACTTTTATTCAACATAGTTTTGGAAGTCCTAGCCCCAGCAATCAGAGAAGAAAAAGAAATAAAAGGAATCCAAATTGGAAAAGAAGAAGTAAAACTGTCACTGTTTGCAGATGACATGATACTATACAAAATCCTAAAGACACTACCAGAAAACTATTAGAGCTCATCAATGAATTTGGTAAAGTTTCAGGATACAAAATAAATGCACAGAAATCTGTTGCATTTCTATACACAAACAACAAAAGATCAGAAAGAGAAGTTAAGGAAAGAATCCCATTTACCATCGCATCAAAAAGTATAAAATACCTAGGAATAAACCTACCTAAGGAGGCAAAAGACCTGTACTTCAAAAACTATGGCACTGATGAAAGAAATTGAAGATGACACAAACAAATGGAAAGATATGCTGTGTTCTTGGACTGGAAGAATCAGTATTTTAAAAATGACCATACTACCCAAGGCAGTCTACAAATTCAGTGCAACCCCTATCAAATCACCAATGGCATTTTCCACAGAACTAGAATGAAAAATTCTAAAATTTATATAGAAATATGAAACACCCTGAGTAACCAAAACAATCTTGAGAGAGAAGAATACAGCTGGAGGAATCAGACTCCCTGACTTCAGACTGTACTACAAAGCTACGGTAATCAAAACAGTATGGTACTGGCTCAAAAACAGACAGGTAGATTGATGGAAAAGGATAGAAAGCCCAGAAATAAATCCATGCACTTATGTTTAATCTATGACAAAGGAGGCAAGAATTTACAATGGAAAAAAGACAGTCTCTTCAATAAGTGGTCCTGGGAAAACTGGACAGCTACATGCAAAAGAATGAAATTAGAACATTCTCTAACATGATATACAAAAATCCACTCCAAATGGATCAAAGACTTAAATGTAATAATACTGGGTACTATAAAACTCCTAGAGCAAAACATAAGAAACCATAAACAAAACAAAAAGACAATATATGCAAATTGGGAGAAAATTGGGAGAAAATATATGCAAACAATGCAACTGTCAAGGAATTAATCTCCAATTGGTAGGAATTGTAAATTGGTACAGCCACTTATGGAGAACAGTTTGGAGATTTCTTTAAAAACTAAAAATAGAGTTACGATAGGCTCAAGCATCCCAACTCCTGGGCATATTTCTGGAGAAAACTAATCTAAAAAGATACATGCACCCCAATGTTCATAGCAGCACTATTTACAATAGCTAAGACATGGAGGCAACCTAAATATCCATCGACAGCTGAATAGATAAAGAAGATGTGGTATATATACACAGTGGAATACTAGTTAGCCATAAAATAATGAATAATGCCATTTGCAGCAACATGGTTAGACCTAGAGATTATCATATTAAGTGAAGTAAGTCAAACAGAGAAAGACAAATACCATATAACATCACTTTTATGTGGAATCTAAAAAAAGTGATATGAATGGACTCATTTACAAAGCAGAAATAGACTCACAGATATAGAAAACAAACTTATGGTTATCAAAGGGGAAAGGTGGGGGGAGGGATAAATTAGGAGTTGGGATTAACATACACACACTCTCTATATAAAATAGATGAACAACAGGGACCTACTCTGTAGTGCAGAGAACTATATTTGGTATATATATATATATATATACATATATACTGAAGATATATATTGAATACATATATTGAATCACTTTGCTGTATACCTGAAACTAACACAACATTGTAAATCAACTATACTTCAATTAAAAAATAATGAAACAAAATAAAATTGGATGAGAGAAAAACTAAACACTGTAAAAGCAATCTAATTAGAAAATGGACAACAGACGTGGAGAGACATGTCACTGCAGAGGGTATACAGATGGCAAATAAGCACATGAAAAGGTATTCAAATTTATAACAGATAAGGAGAAGCAAATTAAAATAACAATGGGATGTCACTGTACTCCAATCAGAATGGCTAAAATCAAAAGTAGTAACAACACCAAATGCTGGCAAGGATATGAATGGTACAACAAACCTGGAAAACAGTTTGGCAGTTTCTTAAAACATTAAACACATTACTGCCGTACTACCCAGCATGTGCACTCCTGAGAACCCATCCCAGCTATATAAAAACTTATGTTCACCAAAAGAACCTGTGCATGAATGTTTATAGCAGCACTATTCCTAATACTTGAAAACTGGAAGCAAACCAGATGTCCTTCAGTGGTTTAATTAAAGTGTGGTACATCCATAACATTGACTACTACTCAGCATTAAAAAAAAAAGCTATTGATACACACAACAGTTTGGATGAGTCTCTAGAAAATTACTATGGTGAGAAAAACCAATCCCTAAAGGTTACATGCTGTATGATTCTATTTGTTCATCATTCTTGGCATGACAAAATTATAGAAATAGAGAACAGATTAGTGGTTGCCAGGAGTTAAGGAGGAAATGGGAGCAGGAGAGAAGTAGGTGTGGCTGTAAAAGGGTAACAGAGGGATCCTTGTGGAATTATTCTTTTTCTTGGCTGTATCAATGTCTATATCCTGGTTGTGATGTTGTACTATAGTTTTAATTATCTGTGGGGAAAACCAGGAAAAGTGCACATGCAATTTCTCTGTATTATTTCTTACAACTGCATGTGAATCTACAATTATCTCCAAACAACTAGTGTAAAAAATTAAGTTGTAAAAATAAAAGCAACATGCACCTTTATTTGTAAAAAAATTTTCTTTCACTCACACAGTGATATGAACTTCTCATGTGGGCTGCTCAGAACCTGTCTTCTATAATCCATTGCATAATTAAACTCCTGCTGTTCTTAAACTGAAGCAAATCATTTAAAATTTTTTTTTAAAGAAACTAAATTTGGGAAATAAAGCTGGCCTTATTTTTAATTTTGGACACATTTGAATTTGACTTGAGCATCTTTGAAATACTAATGCATAGCTATTTGAAATGCCTAATTCAAAAAATACTTTTTGCGAGATGGTCATGACTATTTTAATGCTGGGGGAAGCTTCTATAAGAGTAAACCTCATGGTTTAGAGATCAAAGGCTCTCCAGTTCTTCAGTGTCTACACTGACTCCAGAGCTGCTTAACACTTGTATTGAATAAAACTAGAATAAAAATCACAGCTTTTATTACCCTTTCATGGCTGCATGTAGTCTTTCCAATTAAAGTTTGAATACGTTGTATGACAGGGGTCAGTTTTCTTAGGAAGATAAGTTCTATAGCTTTAGAAAAAGTCTTAATCATATTAACTATTATATCCATGATAAAAAATTGTACCCCATTTTAAAGTTTTTTTCCTTTCACTACAAAGAAAGAAAAATATAAACTGTTTCCAATTTGCATGACATCTATAATAAAAAGTTTAATAGTATCTACCCTTTACTGAGCTATTTTCTGCACTCCATCAAATCCCTTCTTTATACTGTTTTAAAAGTGATCAAGACAGAAAAATATGAGAATTCTAACTCAACATGTTGAACTGATCCCAACTATTTGCATCTTCTCCACCGTTACATGCAACTAAAATGGTAAAATAAATATAAAAATAAGAATAAATCCATAGTAGTGATGAAAAGCAGGGAGTGATGCTATTAGAGGCATTTGGGAACTTTTGAAAGATAAAAACAAATGGCTGAGTAATATCCCATTGTACATATGTGCCACATCTTCTTTATCCATTCATCTGTCAATGGGGAAGGGTAAGCTGGGATGAAGTGAGAGAGTGGCATGGACTTATACACTACCAAATGTAAAATAGATAGCTAGTGGGAAGCAGCCGTATAGAACAGGGAGATCAGCTCGGTGCTTTGTGTCCAACTAGAATGGTGGGATAGGGAGGGTGGGAGGGAGACGCAAGAGGGAGGAGATATGGGAATATACGTATACGTATAGCTGATTCACTTTATTATACAGCAGAAACTAACACACCATTGTAAAGCAATTATACTCCAGTAAAGATGTTAAAAAAAAATGGTGTTGGATTTAGGCAGGGATTAGTCCCAACAAGTAAAACACCTCAACAGCTTATACATGGAGCAGTTGACTTTATTTTCCTACCACATGGTAATAACTCTCTCAGTAAGGTGAAGTCAGGTGAAGCCCCTACTGTGGGAACTGGAGCAGGAGAGAGAAATGAAGCAGTATCCTAGGTAAACAAAAATGGTTTACCAGGAACACCAGATATTTGAGGAAAATTAGCAACCAAAAAGAGAGGAACCAAGATCAACAAATAAAGTAAATGACCTCTGAGAAAAACAAAAATTAATGCCAGAGAAAGACTGTAATCAGTTTCCTCAGAAAGATTTGGGAGATTATTGAACTCAGAAAATTAGGAACAGGTCATTTTTTAATGGAAAACAAGTTATTTTTTTAACTTGGAAAATAAGAAATGTTATTGAAAATTAAAAATAGGATCATCATACCTAAAGTCATAGTAATATGCCTAAATGTTTCATGCCTTAATCTAATTTGTTTTGATGTATTCCCCAGAGCCTAGAACAGTGCCTGACACATGGTTGATGGTCAGTGGTATTTTTTGAATAAATTATAGAACACCAAATAGTAAAATATCCCAGAATATAAAACAAGAAAGATCAAAGAGATACAATATCCATTTGATATGAATTCTAGACGTAGGAGAAGAAGCCACAACAGTCATTAAGAGAGTGTGGTACTAGCACAGGAATAGATCAGTGGGAACACAGTAGAGTCCAAAAATGTAAACCCAGTCTATATTTGGAAATTTAGTATATGATAAAGGTGGCATTTCAAATCAGTAAAGAAATGAGTGATGGTATTGGGACAGTAGGCTATCATTTGTTGGAAAAAATACTTAGAATTAAATTTGTCACCATGTACCATATACACAAAATATTTCAGGTTGATTAAAGTTCTAAAAATACTACTGGTCTAGCTTCCCATTTTTACCACCCCACCTCATCCCCATTTTAAAAAGTATAAGAAGGCATCTAATTTTATTGCCACTGACTTGACAGGACATTGTTTTGTGTTGATATAATTTATCAATGGGCCAGTGTCTAGGAAGTCTGTCATCTCCATGTATTTCTACTGATGCCACTTGCTAATCTTCTGACATTCAGCTGTTTTCTCTGGGAACTCATTCTGAACCTTGGTTTTGCTTGGATAATTTAATATCGCCATTGACTTCTGTTAGCACCACTTTTTCTTTGTGCTGACACCACTGTATCCCTGTAGTCCTATTTGACATTTTTTTAGGAGGTTGATGAGGTCCCTTTATAATTAAATTAAGTGAATTCAAATGACTTAAAATCCACTTAAATCCAAGTAAGTGGATTTTTTTAAATGTCCATTAGTTTAAATAATTTGAAAATAGCAGAGGAAACATAGAAGTGGATATTTGAAACTTAGGTTTCAATCCAGAGAAAATTTGGAAATAAATGTTCACATTACCTAAATCTCATTCTAGTTAGGAATTTTGTGTTCTCCTCTTATTCATATGTGAATCATATCTGTCTGGGTTACAGTAATGTTATGAAATTCTTAGTATTGCATCAGAACGTTGTATTTCACTTATATTTTGATACAGCATAAAGATATTCTTAGGAACTTGGTTCTGACTGATGAAGATAATCCAAAATAAGGGTAGAGGATGTGTGCTATCCTGTATGTGACACCAGTAAATTCACACATTAGTCCCTTTAAGGTAATAACTAAGCTGGCACTGGCTTCATTAATGTGGGACCAGGGCAGTCTCAATAGGCCCCACGCTAAGAAGGGCCCTATGCTTGGGGTTTAATGCTTTTGCATAACTGTCTAAAATTCTTAATTCTTATCTCTGAATTTGTATTTTGTAAGTGAAGTCTGTGGGAAAATGGATCATGTGCTGGGGCTTGGAGCCTTGGCTCATCTGTGGTCCCAGCTCCCACCATCTCCCCATATTACTAGGTAGGATTCTTGGCCACCTGACCCCCCAACCCTAGTGCTCCCAGCCAGCCCACCAACTGCTGATACAGCACTGAGACCCTGAGTGTGGGGATGGTCAAGATTGAGTATATGTACTGAGTTGCAGGGCAAAACCCCTGGGTGCCTGTGAGGGTCTCCTCTCATCCTGTAAGTGTCCCTGTGCCCAAGGGAATGCAACAGTAAGTGGCAAATAAAAGCACCATGACAGATCCAGAGAGAGACTATGGAATAAAGGAAAAACTTTTTCCCCTGCTTTTGGAACAAAGAGCCCCACATTTCCATGTTGTACTGCGTCCAGCAACTCCATGTAGCTAGCCTTGACTCACAGTCATTCATGTGTCTACTCAGTTTCAGGTCCTCAGAGATATTCCCTAATCACTGCATAGCAGGGATCACCAACCTTTTCTGTATGGGACCAGAGAATAAAATAGGCTTTGTGAGCCCTATGGTCTCTGCTGTAACTATTCAGCTCTGCTACAATCGCATGAAATATAAGTGAATGAGCATGACTATGTTCTGATAAAACTTTATTTATAAACATTGCAATTTGGGTTTTATATAATTTTCACCTGTCACTAATATTATTTTTCCATTTTTTTCAACCATTAAAAGATGTAAAAAATATTCTTAGCTCACATGCTTTACAAAAATAGTCAGAAGCCTGGGTTTGGCCCATGATCTATAGTTTGCTATCTCTAGTTAAGTAAATATGTGTGGGAACAAGTCCTTTGGAAGCTAGAGAGATATGAGTGCTGGACCATGGAGGCAGGGGAGATATTTTAGAGGTCCCACTTATCTTAAACATTAAAACTTGGCAAATTCCACTTGTAATTTCAGTGAATTTGTGAAAACACTTTTTTTTCTTATACTGAATGACTTAGCAGGATTCCATCAGAATAGTTTTTTAAAAATAGAATATATTAAAATGAAAGTTTAAGCAAATATTCCAGACCCATCCTCTTTTATCTCCATTTTTAATATCACTACCATCTCTTTATTCTTTTCTCCCATTGCTATTATTTCCCCACACAGATATCTCTTTTTTTTTAATAAATTTTTATTTATTTTATTTATTTATTTTTGGCTGTGTTGGGTCTTCGCTGCTGCACGCGGGCTTTCTCTAGTTGCAGTGAGCAGGGGCTACTCTTCGTTGCAGTGCGCAGGCTTCTCATTGCGGTGGCTTCTCATTGCGGAGCATGGGCTCTAGGTGCATGGGCTTCAGTAGTTGTGGCACATGGGCTCAGTAGTTGTGGCTCACGGGCTCGAGAGCACAGGCTCAGTAGTTGTGGCACATGGGCTTAGTTGCTCTGCAGCTCGTGGGATCTTCTTGGACCAGGGATCGAACCCGTGTCCCCTGCATTGGCAGGCAGATTCTCAACCACTGCGCCACCAGGGAAGCCCCGAGATATCTCTTTTTAATTCTCCCTCTGTCCTTTGTGTTTTGAGGCACCATCTACTTGTCTCTAGGTTTGAATACATGAACATTCCTTCCAATCTAAGCCCTTTGTGCTAACTACTTACGTAATCGTGAGTAAAACATTTCAGTGAGCCACTGCATTCTGTGGTAGTTAGGATAAGTAGTTCTAGGGCCACCACAGGCAAACCCAGAATCTCAATAGTTTAACATAAAGGATGTTTATTTCAACTTCTCATAAAGCCCAAGTTGGGTTGAATGACCCTACTTCATCTTGCAACTACATCATCTGGAGAGTAAGAGAGGGATGGAGAAGGCTCACTTCTACTAACAGGTCAATCAGTCAGTTACATGGCCTCAACCTAAATGCACATAAGGCTGGGAAATAAAAGGGAACCTAGCTTGTGGTTTTGTTGAGCACTAAAATGATGTGTAAAATGATCCCTTAAAACGGGGGTTGGCCAACTTTTTCTCTAAAGAACCAGACAGTAAATATTTTAGGTGTTGTGGATAATATGACCTGTGTCACAACTTCTCAAATCTATCATTGTAGTGTTGAGAGCAGTCAGAGACAATAAGTGAATGAATGAACATAGTATTCCAATAAAACTTTATTTTCATAAACAGGAGGCAGGCCAGATTTGGACCACAGGTCATAGTTTGCTGATCCCTTTCTTAGAGCATGACTAACATATAATTATTCTCATTTTTCATCATCTCAGATGCTCAGAGAACTTCGGGCAATGACTCCTCACTGCCTCAATGTTCCTGAAGCTGGCTAATGATAACCTATAGGCAGTTCTGAAGAAGCAAATAAGAATGAGGTCAGATGATCACTGATCAATGGTTTCTTCCCCTTAGAATTTCCATTAGCTTGTCTCCCTTCCTCCAGATATGTTATTTGAAGCTATGATACAGTGAGAGCATAGTACTCTGTTCAAAGAAAGAAAGGGAAATATCATGTAGATTTGCATAACCGTATAGACTAAGAAGTCTATTCTGAGTCCCGCTAGCATCCAAGCACATATCTTGTGTACTTCTGGTATAGGAGTGTATACATTTGTATTTCCCACAAAAATAACCTTATCATTTAGCATCTACCCAATTGAGAAATCTGTGAGCCACCCTAGACTCCTCCCTTAAAATCAACCTACACATCCAATCAGACGCCAACATCTAAAGAGCTATAACCACATTAGCATCTCCTAAAAACATCTGCTATCTCCAACACTGTTGCAGCTGCTTTACCTCAGGACCCCATTATGTCTTGGCTGGAATTCTGTAACATCCTCCTAATTAGTCTCCCTTCCTCAAATTCTGCCCGTACCTGTTCATTTTCTAAACTGCTCAAATGGTTTTACTGAAATACAAACCCAACTATGAAACCCTCTTGCTTAGAAATCATCCAGTGGTTCCTTAAAATATTCAGGTTAAAGACCAAACTCCTTAACATGGCATTAGAGGCCTTTATGATTTGTCCCCCTGCAACATCCAATATCTCATGGCTTGAACCCATCACTACCTTAGCATACTCTGCTCTACAGCCATACTGAACTGTTTGCAGTTTGCGCTCTCCTTCTCCCCATCCTCTTTTGTTTGCCTACCACTCTTGCTTCATCAAGAATCAACTCAGCCATCAATCACCTGCTTGTGGAAGCCTTTCCTAATCCCCTCCGTAAAGTAGAGGTTCACCTTTTATATTTTGTGTCCACTTATCATGACACTTATCACTCTACTGTACTATACTGACACATAATCCTTGGATTGCTTGTCTCTTCCCTCATGCACCATCCCTCCTCCCACTTCAAGTCTATAATCACCTGGAGAAGAGGGACAATGGCTTACTCATTTTATTCCTCTCATACTGCTTACCAAGGTATCCACAATTTAGTGTACACTCAGCAAATATTTGTACAATGAATTAATGCAGAAGAATAGTTTGTTTGCTTTTATGATTGCATAACAAATTGCGCTTTTCATGCATTTAAAACGTTGGGTGGTCAAGGTTCAGAAACGTATTTAAGACACATAAGTAAAGGAGTCATACGTATCAGTTGGCTTGATCCTTGTAATGTTTATGAGAGGGAACATTATATAAATTTGGTCTGTTGCCTTTATACAAAGTGAAACAAAAGCAAAACACAACACAATGAAACAAAACCACAATGATGGACATACCTGTGTTTCCATTGCAGCCAGTGTCATATTCCATGCCTTTTAATTGCTGTTATATAGTCTAGTAGAAAGAACATTGAATATGAATTGAGATTCAGTACCCCCAAGGAGAGACATTTCATGAGAAACCAAGTCTGACATTGAACCCCAGTCTTTCATACTCCAAAAGCAAATGAGTCCTATGTGGGTACTAATTTGAATTTCATTACTGAGTTCATGTGTCGTAATAATAAATGACTTACCCTCTTGTGTAACAATATATATGCCTTTCAACCTCTCCCATAAAAATAGTGCAATGGTGAAAGTATAAAGCATATTATGATAATCTGCACACCTTATGTAAAAAAAACTGTAAAATACATTTCAATATCATTGTCTATTTTAGATTATAGACTAAGTGCTGGGTACTTTATAAAAAAAAACATGATGAGCTGGAAGAGACAGGGTAACTTGAATATTCTGCAGGAAAATAATTGTGGAATTCAGTGATAAAATTAGCAAGTATTTTAGGGCAGTGAAAGTAAACCAAAAGTTTATTGTACTTTGGGGAAAGTAAAGTACAATAAACTCTATTACAAAGCGATTGTAGTTAATCTCTTATCAAGCATTACAAGAGATTGTTAATATTTCATTAATATGAATAAGAAGAATAAAAAGTAAGAAAACTTGGATTAATTCTTAGGAAATGTGCACAGTCCTGAGAGCCAAAAAGACTGCAGCTTTTCTGAAGGATGATGTTTGAAGCTCTGCTAAGCAGGAAGAAAAAAGTGAATATAATTAAAATTATGGAAAAAACCAGAAAACTGCTCTAGGGAACAATCCATTACTGATAAAGGGTATAGAATATATCTGCTGTTACTCCATGATTTTACCTTTTGTGTTTAAATTGACTTTTCTTGCTATTTGGAGGTTAATTTAAATCCTTAAAAAAAAAATCAAACTCCACTACAAATACCAAGTAGATTCTTAGATCCTGGAAAATGTGCTATACAACTTTACTTAATTCTAATGATAAAATTCCAGCATATGGTACTTGGGGACAATATCTAATGCCACCAATTCCTTGGACTATATAGAGAATAAAAAAAAATGGAACTGCCTTAATTATGTTTCAGTGTTGTAAGGGCCCTTTTATTATTAGATTCTATATCCTCAGAGTCTGACAAATGCCAAGTCCTTAATAAGTATTAGTTGAATGAAAGGTGACTCAAAATTGCAACATTCTGAATAGATCATTAAGAGAAATTCTGCACACTGTATTTTTGCAGTCTTCTGGGAAAATCTAACAAAAAGTCTAACTTATTTTATCAACTATGCCATGATATTTTTTCATTAAACAATTTTTTATTATTTAACTAATCAAGGGATTATTTAATGTCTCTCTGTGAAGCACAAGTATATTTTATATATAAAAAACACAGTTTAACTGAAAAATATCACTTAGATTAAATTGATGGGGAGATTGGGCTGAAGATGAACATGATCATATTAATACTCTCATCATGCTCATTTGTTTTAGCCTAAACAACGAACATCTATTGTGTCTTCTCTGGATTTTCATCGAATGAATCACGGCCAAGAATATTTTGAAATCAACACATCTACAGGGTGTACAAGCTTTACTTCCAGCCCTCCTGTTAGTCCACCCACCTCTTCTGTGGCAACCACAGAAGTCAAGAACGAGGGAACTGGCCATACAGGTAAAGTAGTCATTTATACAGCTATATTTTTGAGCTTTTAAAACCAAAGCCTTTATGAGTTAGGGGACGTAAGAGGAATCTTCATATAAATCTCATTGTGTTTTTCGTTCACCTACATGTGTGGCAATGTAGAGGCTTACCATTTTTGTCAGAGTGTGGTATAATATTCTTTTTGAATACACTAATGGCCTTTCAGTAGTTAGATATTAAAGATAGTGGTTTCATGCCAGGACTTTAATGGCACCACCCAAAATGTGTGGAGAAATGTAATCATCATCATATTTTCAGGTCTGACCTTTAAACAGAACCGAAATCTAACCTTTTAACAGTTGAAATGGTTTCGTATAGTATGTTACTATGGTTTCTTAATGTAATATGTCACCTCCATGTTACATCAAAAATTTTAGAATAGACTGATATTTAGTAATAATGTGGAAGGACAATGCTGAGTTGTTTTACGTTGAAAAGTAAAACTTTTAATTTCACAAAATAAAATGTTTAAGGTGGGCATTTATCTACTTAAAAAAGTAGCATTTCATTATCTTACACTTAGATGGTTTGTTACATATTGTATTTAAACATCTGAATATAAAGGCATTAGCACATGGTATATAATGAGAGATAACAAGTTCCTGAGTAAGTTCTGTCACTGATTTGCTAGATATTTTCCATCAAATCACTTAACTTCTCTGATTTTTAATTTGCTCCTCTGAAAAGGGGAAATAATATCTACTCTTTGGGTAGTTGTAGTAATAAATGAGCTTATTTATGTGAAGCATTTTGGAAACTATGAAAATTAATATTCTTACTTAGTATTATCATTATTGCTTAATATTAGTTTTTCTTCTTTAATATTATTTTGTTTGAAATCTATAGTAGTTTTAAGATAAGAAGAGCCTACTGTACATCTGTACTCATGCCAAGGTGGCTGACTTTTTCTTGACTTAAAAGTATAATCTAAATTAATGGGTAAATCTACTGTTTATTTTATAAATGATTGCATGCACAAAAAAAATAATCTTTATAAAAATGTCAAGTATTAATAGAACAAAGACTAATACATAACAACCTCACAAGCGAATTGTATGCTGCAAAACACTTCGAATAAGTGACCCAATGAATTTACTATAACAGAGAGCCATTTCAAAAGTAGCCTGAATTATAATTAAAGCTTCCTACTTGTTAGGCAACATATTATGTAATCTAAGTATCACTTAAGCATCATCAGAAAAAGGTGGGTAAAGGGGGAGACCTTTGGAGGTAGACAGACTTCGATGCTATGAATGGGTTAGCATTTAACTAGAAACATCACCTTAGTATTAATATGTAGCAGATAGATTTGAGTTGAGATGAGATTGGAGGTAGGGAGGTAGGGAGCAGCAATGGAAAATATAAATGGATTTGAGAGATACAAGGAAAGAGTAATCAACAGGTCATGGCAACTGATCAGAGGTGTGATGGTGAGGAAGAAAAGTTCAAGGAAAGCTCTAAAGTTTCTTGCTTAAGCAGATGAGTCAAATCTGACTGCCATTCTTTGAAATATGGAATGTTTTTAGATGAGAAGGAAGAGAGGGATGGGTCATGTAGGACCTAATATAAGCCATTTTAAGAACTTTGGCTTTTACTCAGAGTGAAATGGGGAGTAATTTCAGGTCTTTCAGGAGAGTGACATGATGTAACTTCTGTTTTATGAAAATTACTTCAAATCTTGTGTTGAGAATGGACTGGAGAAGGAGGATAAGTGTGAAAGCAGGAAGACCAGTAGGAGGTTATTGTAGCATTGCATTAAGATGAGAGAGGAAGTCAGTCAGCTCAGGTCAAAGGCGAAGCAGTGGAGGTAGAGAGAAATTAAGGGATGTTGGATGTATTTTTTAAGATTGAGCCTATAGGATTTCATGACAGAGTAGATATAGTGCATGAGATAAAGAGAAGAATTAAGGAAAACTGCAAGATTTTTGTCCTAAACAATTGTAAAAATGGTTTTTACTGTCGTCTAACATGAGACAGGTCCTGGGAAGAGCAGATTTTGTGAACAGGGAGAAATACCAGTTCATTTTTTTAAATTGAAGTATACTTGATTTACAATGTTGTGTTAATTTCTGCTGTATAGCAAAGTGATTCATTCTTTTTTTATATTTTCTTTTCCATTATGGTTTATCATAGGATATTGAATATAGTTCTCTGTGGTATACAGTAGGACCTTGTTGTTTATCTATTCTATATATAATAGCTTACATCTACTAAAATTAACCTCCCACCCCATCCCTTCCCCCCCCAAACCCCCTCTACCTTGGCGGTCACAAGTCTGTTTTCTATGTCCGTGAATCTGTTTGTGTTTCATAGATAGGTTCATTTGTTTCATATTTTAGATTCCACATATAAATGATATCATATGGTATTTATCTGACTTACTTCACTTAGTATGATAATCTCTATTTGCATCCATGTTCCTGTAAATGGCATTATTTTGTTCTTTTTTATGGCTGAGTAGTATTCTGTTGTATATAAGTATCACATCTTCTTTATGCATTCATCTGTTGATGGATATTTTGCTTTTATGCATGTCTTGGCTATTGTGAATAGTGCTGCTATGAACATAGGGGTGCATGTATCTTTTTGAATTAGAGTTTTGTCTGGATGTATGCCCAGGAGTGGGATTGTTGGGTCATATAGTAACTATTTTTTGTTTTCTGAGGAACCTCCATATAGTTCTCCATAGTGGCTGTACCAACTTGGATTCCCCACCAACAGTTTAGGTGGGAATGGGAGTTCATTTTAAGTTTGAGATACCTATTAGATATCTGAATAACTGTGTCAAGTAGGCAGCTGAAGTTTCAGTCTGAAGACAAAAAATGTGAACATTATCATTACATAGATAATATGGAGTAAGTGTAGATAGAGGACTGAAACCTGAGCTTGATGAAAGAGGTGATAAAAGGTGACAACAGCAAAGGAGTGTGAGAAGGAACAAGGTAGGAGGACATCTTCTGGTGAGTGCTGTGTTACGAATTTAGATGACGTAAGTTATTAAGAAGGAGGGAATGGGAGGGGACATTCAAGGTGGCAGAGGAGTAAGACGTGGAGATCACCTTCCTCCCCACAAATACATCAAAAATACATCTACATGTGGAACAACACCTACAGAACACCTACTGAAGCCTGGAAGAAGACCTCAGACTTCCCAAAAGGCAAGAAACTCCCCACATACATGGGTAGGGCAAAAGAAAAAAGGAAAAACAGAGAGAAAAGAATAGGCACAGACCTGCACTAGTGGGAGGGAGCTGTGAAGGCGGAAAAGTTTCCACACACTAGGAAGCCCCTTCACTGGTGGAAACAGAGAGTGGGTGGGGGAGAATCTTTGGAGCCATGGAGGAGAAAACAGCAACAGGGGTGAAGAAGGCAAAGTGGAGAGATTCCCGCAGAGAGAATCAGTGCCGACCAGCACTCACCACCAGCCTGAGAGGCTTGTCTGTTCACCTGCTGGGGCGGGTGGGGGCTGGGAGCTGAGGCTCGGGCTTCAGAGGTCAGATCCCAGGGAGAGGACTGGGGTTGGCTGCATGAACACAGCCTGAAGGGAGCTAGTGCGCCACAGCTAGCGGGAGGGGGTCCGGGAAAAAGTTGTAACTTCGTAAGAGTCAGGAGAACATTGTTTTGGGGTGTGTGAGAAGAGGAGATTCAGGGCACTGCCTAAACGAGCTCCAGAGACAGGCACAAGCCACGGTTATCAGCACGGACACCAGACACAGGCATGAAACGCTAACGCTGCTACTACAGCCACCAAGAATCCTGTGTGGAAGCACAGGTCACTATCCACACCTCCCCTCCTGGGAGCCTGTGCAGCCCCCACTGCCAGGGTCCCATGATCCAGGGACAGCTTCCCCAGGAGAACACATGGTGTGCCTCAGGCTGTTGCAACGTCACACTGGCCACTGCTGCCACAGGCTTGACCTGCGTTCCATACCCCTCCCTCCCCCTGGCCTCACTGAACCAGAGCCCCCTAATCAGCTGCTACTTTAACCCCTTCCTGTCTGGGTGAGGAACAGACGCCCTCAGGCGACATACATGCAGAGGTGAGGCCAAATCCAAAGCTGAACCCCAGAAGCTGTGTGAACAAAGAAGATAAAGGGAAATCTCTCCCAGAAGCCTCAGGAGCAGCGGATTAAAGCTCCACAATCAACTTGATGTACCCTGCACCTGTGGAATACCTGAATAGACAACAAATCATCCTAAAACTGAGGCAGTGGACTTTGGGAGCAACTGTAGACTTGGGGTTTGCTTTCTATGTCTAATTTGTTTCTAGTTTTGTGTTTATCTTACTTTAGTATTTAGAGTTTATTATCATTGGTAGGTTTGTTTATTGATTGGGTTGCTCTCTTCCTTTTTATTTTATTTTATTTTTATTTACTTATTTCTTTTGCGGTACGTGGGCCTCTCACTGTTGTGGCCTCTCCTGTTGCAGAGCACAGGCTCTGGACGCGCAGGCTCAGCGGCCATGGCTCACGGGCCCAGCCGCTCCGTGGCATGTGGAATCTTCCCGGACCGGGGCGTGAACCCGTGTCTGCTGCAGTGGCAGGCAGACTCTCAACCACTGTGCCACCAGGGAAGCCCTATTTTATATATATTTATATTTTTTCCTTTTTCTCTTTTGTGAGAGTGTATGTGTATGCTTCTTTGTGTGATTTTGTCTGTATAGCTTTGCTTTACCTTTTGTCCTAGGGTTCTGTCGGTCCAGTTTTTGTTCTTTTTTTTTTGTATAGCTTTTAACGCCTGTTATCATTGATAGCTTTGTTATTTGGTTTGGTTGCTCTCTTCTTTCTTCTTTAAATTTTTTATTTTTAATAATTTTTTAATGACCTTATTTTATTTTATTTAATTTTCTTTCTTTCTTTCTTTCTCCCTTCCTTCCTTCCTCCCTCCCTCCCTCGCTCCCTCCCTCCGTCTCTCTCTCTCTCTCTCTCTCTCTCTTTCTTTCTTTCTTTCTTTCATTTTTTTTTTTCCTTTTTTTTTTAAGCCAGTG
>NW_020174693.1:156473-190151 GCF_003031525.2 Neophocaena asiaeorientalis asiaeorientalis
CTGAGCCATGTGGCTGACAGGGTCTTGGTGCTCCGGGTGGGTGACAGTCCTGAGCCTCTGAGGTGGGAAAGCCGAGTTCAGGACATTGCTCCACCGGAGACCTCCTGGCTCCACATAATACCAAATGGTAAAAACTCTCCCAGAGATCTCCATCTCAATACTAACACCCAGATCCACTCAACGACCAGCAAGCTACAGTGCTGGACACCCTATGCCAATCAACTAGCAAGACAGGAACTCAACTGCACCCATTAGCAGAGAGGCTGCCTAAAATCATACGAAGTTCACAGACACCCAAAAATACACCACCAGATGCAGTCCTGCCCACCAGAAAGACAAGCTCCAGCCTCATCCACCAGAACACAAGCACCAGTACCCTCTACCAGGAAGCCTACACAACCCACTGAACCAACCCTACCCACTGGGGGCAGACACCAAAAACAATAGGAACTACAAACGCGCAGCCTGCGAAAAGGAGACCCCAAACACAGTAAGTGAAGCAAAATGAGAAGACAAAGAAACACACAGCAGATGAAGGAGCAAGGCAACAACCACCAGACCAAACAAATGAAGAGAAAATAGGCAGTCTACCTGGAAAAGAATTCAGAATAATGATTAAATCAGAAATAAAAGAAAAAGAAATGAAGGAAATGAATGCAAAGATCAATAAAGTTAAAAGCTGTTTTTTTGAGAAGATAAACAAAATTGATAAACCATTAGCCAGACTCATCAAGAAAAAGAGTTCTATCAAACATTCACAGAAGAACTAACACCTATCCTTCTCAGATTCTTCCAAAATGTAACAGGTGGATGAACACTCCCAAACGCGTTCTACGAGGCTACCATCACCCTGATACCAAAACCAGACAAAGATGTCACAAAGAAAGAACACTACAGGCCAATATCACTGCAGAACATAGATGCAAAAAAACCTCAACAAAATACTAGCAAACAGAATCCAACAGCACATTAAAAGGATCATACACCATGATCAAGTGGGGTTTATCCCAGGAATGCAAGGATTCTTCAATATATGCAAATAAATCAATGTGATATACCATATTAACAAATTGAAGAATAAAAACCATATGATCATCTCAATAGATGCAGAGAAAGCTTTTGACAAAATTCAACACCGATTTATGATAAAAACCCTCCAGAAAGTAGACATAGAGGGAACTTACCTCAACATAATAAAAGCCATATATGACAAACCCACAGCCAACATCATTCTCAATGGTGAAAAACTGAAACCATTTCCCCTGAGATCAGGAAGATGACAGGGTTGCCCACTCTCTCCACTATTATTCAACATAGTTTTGGAAATTTTAGCCACAGCAATCAGAGAAGAAAAAGAAATAAAAGGAATCCAAATCAGAAAAGAAGAAGTAAAGCTGTCACTGTTTGCAGATGACATGATACTGTACATAGAGAATCCTAAAGACGCTACCAGAAAACTGCTAGAGCCAATCAATGAATTTGGTAAAGTAGCAGGCTACAAAGTTAATGCACAGAACTCTCTTGCATTCCTCTACACTAATGATGAAATATCTGAAAGAGAAATTAAGGAAACACTCCCCTTTTCAATTGCAACAAAAAGAATAAACTGCTTTGGAAGAAACCTACCTGAAGGGACAAAAGACCTGTATGCAGAAAACTGTAAGACTCTGAAGAAAGAAATTAAAGATGATACAAACAGATGGAGAGATATACCATGTTCTCGGATTGGAAGAATCAACATTGTGAAAATGACTCTACTACCCAAAGTAATCTACAGATTCAATGCAATCCCTATCAAACTACCAATGGCATTTTTCACATAACTAGAACAAAATATTTCACAATTTGTATGGAAACACAAAAGACCCCAAATAGCCAAAGCAATCTTGAGAAAAGAAGAAACGGAGCTGGAGGAATCAGGCTCCCTGACTTCAGACTGCATTACAAAGCTACCGTAATCAAGACAGTATGGTACTGGCATGCAAACAGAAATATAGATCAATGGAACAGGATAGAAAGCCCAGAGATAAACCCACGCACATATGGTCACCTTATCTTTGATAAAGGAGCAAGAATATACAATGGAGAAAAGACAGTCTCTTCAATAAGTGGTGCTGGGGAAACTGGACAACTACATGTAAAATAATGAAGTTAGAACACTTTGTAACACCATAGACAAAAATAACTCAAAATGGATTAAAGACCTTAATGTAAAGCCAGACACTATAAAACTCTTAGAGGAAAACATAAGCAGAACACTCTGTGACATAAATCACAGCAAGATCCTTTTTGACCCACTTCCTAGAGAAATGCAAGTAAAAACAAAAATAAGCAGATGGGACCTAATGAACCTTAAAAGCTTCTGCTCAGCAAAGGAAACCATAAACAAGACGAAAAGACACCCCTCAAAATGAGAGAAAATATTTGCAAATGAAGCAAAGAACAAAGGAGTAATCTCCAAAATATACAAGCAGCTCATGCAGCTCAACATCAAAAAAACAAACAGCTGAATCCAAAATTGAGCAGACCTAAATAGACATTTCTCCAAAGAGGATATTACAGATTGCGAACAAACACATGAAAGGATCCTTAACACCACTAATCATTGGAGAAATGCAAATCAAAACTACAATGAGGTATCACTTCATACTAGTCATAATGGCCATCATCAAAAAATCTATAAACAATAAATTCTGGAGAGGGTGTGGAGAAAAGGGAACCAACCCTCTTGCCCTGTTTGTGGGAATGTAAATTGATACAGCCACAATGGAGAACAGTATGGAGGTTCCTTATAAAACTAAAAATAGAACTACCATATGACCCAGCAATCTCATTACTGGGCATATACACTGAGTAAACCATAGTTCAAAAAGAGTCATGTACACAGTGTTCACTGCAGCTCTATTTACAATAGCCAGGACATGGAAGCAACCTAAGTGTCCATCAACAGATGAATGGGTGAAGAAGATGTGTCACATATATGCACTGGAATATTACTCAGCCATATAAAGAAATGCAATTGAGTTGTTTGTATTGAGGTGGGTGGACCTAGACACTGTTATATGGAGTGAAGTAAGTCAGAAAGAGAAAACAAATTCCGTATGCTAACACATATATAAGGAATCTAAAAAAGAAAAAATGGTTCTGATGAACCTAGGGGCAGGACAGGAAGAAAGACACAGACGTAGAGAATGGACTTGAGGACACAGGGAGGGGGAAGAGTAAGCTGGGACAAAAGTGAGAGAGTGGCATGGACACATATACACTACCAAATGTAAAATACATAGCTAGTGGGAAGCAGCCGCAAAGCACAGGGTGATCAGTTCAGTGCTTTGTGTCCATCTGTAGGTGTGGGGTAGGGCCGGTGGGAGGGAGATGCAAGAGGGAGGAGATACGGGGATATATGTATATGTATAGCTGATTCACTTTGTTATAAAGCAGAAACTAACACACCATTGTAAAGTAATTATACTCTAATAAAGGTGTTAAAAAAATAAAAGGAGGGAATGATCAACTCTGTCAAATGTAGCTGATAAATTGAGTAGGATTAGCACTAAGTTAGATTTGACTAGTGGATTTAACAATGTGGAGGTCACTGCTGGCCTTGACAGGAGCAATTTTGTTGGAATTAATGGGGCAAAAGCCCAACATAATGCATTTAGGAAAGAATGGGAGGAGAGAGCTTAGTGCAAATATAAACTACCTTTTTAAGGAATCTCTTCAAAGGAGAAATAAAAAAAATTAAAATAAAATAAATTTTTTTAAAAAAAGGAGAAATAAGATGAAAGAGGAGAAAAAGAGGATGGGTCTTTTAACCAAGAGAAGAGATGGTCTTTAGATAGGAGCATGGGGAATGATGGGTCTGGAAACATAGGATGTTTCCAACATGGGTGCAAATGCTGGAAAAGGATTTATGTGGTGAGAGTCTGTGCAAGATCTTTTCTGATAGTTTACATGTTCTTTATGAAGTATAAATCAGCAACATCAGTTGAGAATGAAGATGGAGGAGGAAATGTGGAGGTTGAGGAGAGAGAAGAGGGGATAAAGGAGTTGTTCAAGGAGAAAGAGGGAGTGAATGGACAAATGGGGTATGGTATGATTGCCTGGCAGCATTAAGGGCTCATTTAAAGTTCAGGTTGAACTTAACATTAGATTAGCCAATGTGGTTCTGTCTTTTTCTGCAGCCTAGTTCAGATTGAAGGGCACACGTGCAGAGCATGTGGGAGAGTAGAATTTTACATAGGTTGTGGTTTTGCTCATTGAATATTTTGAAGTGATTGAAGGACTAGGAAATATGAATGCAGTGAGAATAATGTTTGACCATAGAATTTAAGATGGGGAAGTAGGAGAAAGAGGACAACAAGGGAGCAAGTAACAGTGAAAAATCCATAGGATAATTGGATTGGAGATTCCAGTGAGGTCAAAGGATTGCTGGAGTCAAGGTACCAAAGAAGTGGGCTTGGATGATAGGAGATGGATTCAGAGAGTGGGATCCACATGAAACCAGGAATAGTTATAATTATTAGCAATCACAGTCTTAAAACCATGGGAGTAAGCAGCTGAATTAGCCTCTCCCCGCACAGAATAGCCTTAAATACTGTAGTTAAGTCAGTACATTTTTTAGAAGAAATACTTGACATTAAGAACTGTATTTCTACATTGATCTCTGTTCATCTTATTTAAATAAATATTTCCATTTATTTAACAAATTGTGATATAGATGAACTTTACCTGAGTTTACCCCTCCTATACTTTGTCTCACTTTTCCTTGAAGTGCCAAGACCTCTCAGGTTGTTCCCTGGCTGCCAAGGGCCCCCTGAGAGTGGTGTTCCATTCAAGATCACTCCTCCAGGGAGCTCTGGGCTCTTGACCACCATGCATCTTCTTGTGTAAAACTTTTTAATGACTGAGAGCCCATGTGATAAGGTACTTCAATCTCTTGGGGACCCCTAATTGTTGCCAAAGTGTTCTCTTCCCTCAAGTAACAGTTTTTTTAAAAACAGAGGTAGTAAGAAGTGGTGGAAATTTGGTTCTATTTTAAAGGTAGAGCCAACATATTTTTTGGATGGATTTGATGTAGGGTATGAGAAAATGAAAGTGACCGAAGGTATGACTCAAGGAGTTTTGGCTCTCTTGACCTTTGGAAGGGTGGATTTGGTATTATGATGAGGAAGCTTAGTTATGGATATGAAACGCCATTGGATATACAAGTAGGTAAGCTGAGTACATAGTTAAGACAGTGATTTTTCAGTGGGGTAAGACATAGAGGGAGGAAACTATGTGATAATTTTATGTTTATCAAAAGTAAAGGGTATCAGTCACAAAAGATTGAGAAACAGTGCCTTAGCCCACAGTGAATGACCTATGAGTGCTGAGTTCCTCAGTGAAATTGTCATGGACAGGTGTGTTATGAATTACTGGGAGAAAAGAAGCTGAGACTCACCAGTAATAAAACATGCTTCCTCTTTATGGAAGGTTGTTTCCAGAAAGCTCTGTGTAGATGAAGAATTTTGTGGGCTGGCACCTTTGGGCCTCTGCTAAGGAAGTTAACTACCCTGGGTAACTAATTATATCCAGTTTTGTTAGTAGTTTCAAACCATCACCTTTTTCTGGAGAAAACTGATGGGAGGGAGGAAATGTAAAAAGAGCGAAGTGGAAAAGTGTTTCTTTCCAAATGAGAGAAATAGAGAAAACAAAAGCTTTTAAGTGCACAGCAGCATAAGATGGTCTTCTGCAAGGGAGAAGAAACGTTTGAGGAGAACTAAAATTAGAATGGAGAAGGTGGTATAGACCTTTCATGCTGCTCAGGGATTGCCAGAGAGGCAAACGAAGGCCTTCCTTTTAATTAGCTCACACGGACTGGAAATAGACCTCCTGAAGCTGAGATGATGTTATTCCAGCAGCCAACACAGCCAACATCATTCTCAATGGTGAAAAACTGAAACCATTTCCCCTGAGATCAGGAAGATGACAGGGTTGCCCACTCTCTCCACTATTATTCAACATAGTTTTGGAAATTTTAGCCACAGCAATCAGAGAAGAAAAAGAAATAAAAGGAATCCAAATCAGAAAAGAAGAAGTAAAGCTGTCACTGTTTGCAGATGACATGATACTGTACATAGAGAATCCTAAAGACGCTACCAGAAAACTGCTAGAGCCAATCAATGAATTTGGTAAAGTAGCAGGCTACAAAGTTAATGCACAGAACTCTCTTGCATTCCTCTACACTAATGATGAAATATCTGAAAGAGAAATTAAGGAAACACTCCCCTTTTCAATTGCAACAAAAAGAATAAACTGCTTTGGAAGAAACCTACCTGAAGGGACAAAAGACCTGTATGCAGAAAACTGTAAGACTCTGAAGAAAGAAATTAAAGATGATACAAACAGATGGAGAGATATACCATGTTCTCGGATTGGAAGAATCAACATTGTGAAAATGACTCTACTACCCAAAGCAATCTACAGATTCAATGCAATCCCTATCAAACTACCAATGGCATTTTTCACATAACTAGAACAAAATATTTCACAATTTGTATGGAAACACAAAAGACCCCAAATAGCCAAAGCAATCTTGAGAAAAGAAGAAACGGAGCTGGAGGAATCAGGCTCCCTGACTTCAGACTGCATTACAAAGCTACCGTAATCAAGACAGTATGGTACTGGCATGCAAACAGAAATATAGATCAATGGAACAGGATAGAAAGCCCAGAGATAAACCCACGCACATATGGTCACCTTATCTTTGATAAAGGAGCAAGAATATACAATGGAGAAAAGACAGTCTCTTCAATAAGTGGTGCTGGGGAAACTGGACAACTACATGTAAAATAATGAAGTTAGAACACTTTGTAACACCATAGACAAAAATAACTCAAAATGGATTAAAGACCTTAATGTAAAGCCAGACACTATAAAACTCTTAGAGGAAAACATAAGCAGAACACTCTGTGACATAAATCACAGCAAGATCCTTTTTGACCCACTTCCTAGAGAAATGCAAGTAAAAACAAAAATAAGCAGATGGGACCTAATGAACCTTAAAAGCTTCTGCTCAGCAAAGGAAACCATAAACAAGACGAAAAGACACCCCTCAAAATGAGAGAAAATATTTGCAAATGAAGCAAAGAACAAAGGAGTAATCTCCAAAATATACAAGCAGCTCATGCAGCTCAACATCAAAAAAACAAACAGCTGAATCCAAAATTGAGCAGACCTAAATAGACATTTCTCCAAAGAGGATATTACAGATTGCGAACAAACACATGAAAGGATCCTTAACACCACTAATCATTGGAGAAATGCAAATCAAAACTACAATGAGGTATCACTTCATACTAGTCATAATGGCCATCATCAAAAAATCTATAAACAATAAATTCTGGAGAGGGTGTGGAGAAAAGGGAACCAACCCTCTTGCCCTGTTTGTGGGAATGTAAATTGATACAGCCACAATGGAGAACAGTATGGAGGTTCCTTATAAAACTAAAAATAGAACTACCATATGACCCAGCAATCTCATTACTGGGCATATACACTGAGTAAACCATAGTTCAAAAAGAGTCATGTACACAGTGTTCACTGCAGCTCTATTTACAATAGCCAGGACATGGAAGCAACCTAAGTGTCCATCAACAGATGAATGGGTGAAGAAGATGTGTCACATATATGCACTGGAATATTACTCAGCCATATAAAGAAATGCAATTGAGTTGTTTGTATTGAGGTGGGTGGACCTAGACACTGTTATATGGAGTGAAGTAAGTCAGAAAGAGAAAACAAATTCCGTATGCTAACACATATATAAGGAATCTAAAAAAGAAAAAATGGTTCTGATGAACCTAGGGGCAGGACAGGAAGAAAGACACAGACGTAGAGAATGGACTTGAGGACACAGGGAGGGGGAAGAGTAAGCTGGGACAAAAGTGAGAGAGTGGCATGGACACATATACACTACCAAATGTAAAATACATAGCTAGTGGGAAGCAGCCGCAAAGCACAGGGTGATCAGTTCAGTGCTTTGTGTCCATCTGTAGGTGTGGGGTAGGGCCGGTGGGAGGGAGATGCAAGAGGGAGGAGATACGGGGATATATGTATATGTATAGCTGATTCACTTTGTTATAAAGCAGAAACTAACACACCATTGTAAAGTAATTATACTCTAATAAAGGTGTTAAAAAAATAAAAGGAGGGAATGATCAACTCTGTCAAATGTAGCTGATAAATTGAGTAGGATTAGCACTAAGTTAGATTTGACTAGTGGATTTAACAATGTGGAGGTCACTGCTGGCCTTGACAGGAGCAATTTTGTTGGAATTAATGGGGCAAAAGCCCAACATAATGCATTTAGGAAAGAATGGGAGGAGAGAGCTTAGTGCAAATATAAACTACCTTTTTAAGGAATCTCTTCAAAGGAGAAATAAAAAAAATTAAAATAAAATAAATTTTTTTAAAAAAAGGAGAAATAAGATGAAAGAGGAGAAAAAGAGGATGGGTCTTTTAACCAAGAGAAGAGATGGTCTTTAGATAGGAGCATGGGGAATGATGGGTCTGGAAACATAGGATGTTTCCAACATGGGTGCAAATGCTGGAAAAGGATTTATGTGGTGAGAGTCTGTGCAAGATCTTTTCTGATAGTTTACATGTTCTTTATGAAGTATAAATCAGCAACATCAGTTGAGAATGAAGATGGAGGAGGAAATGTGGAGGTTGAGGAGAGAGAAGAGGGGATAAAGGAGTTGTTCAAGGAGAAAGAGGGAGTGAATGGACAAATGGGGTATGGTATGATTGCCTGGCAGCATTAAGGGCTCATTTAAAGTTCAGGTTGAACTTAACATTAGATTAGCCAATGTGGTTCTGTCTTTTTCTGCAGCCTAGTTCAGATTGAAGGGCACACGTGCAGAGCATGTGGGAGAGTAGAATTTTACATAGGTTGTGGTTTTGCTCATTGAATATTTTGAAGTGATTGAAGGACTAGGAAATATGAATGCAGTGAGAATAATGTTTGACCATAGAATTTAAGATGGGGAAGTAGGAGAAAGAGGACAACAAGGGAGCAAGTAACAGTGAAAAATCCATAGGATAATTGGATTGGAGATTCCAGTGAGGTCAAAGGATTGCTGGAGTCAAGGTACCAAAGAAGTGGGCTTGGATGATAGGAGATGGATTCAGAGAGTGGGATCCACATGAAACCAGGAATAGTTATAATTATTAGCAATCACAGTCTTAAAACCATGGGAGTAAGCAGCTGAATTAGCCTCTCCCCGCACAGAATAGCCTTAAATACTGTAGTTAAGTCAGTACATTTTTTAGAAGAAATACTTGATATTAAGAACTGTATTTCTACATTGATCTCTGTTCATCTTATTTAAATAAATATTTCCATTTATTTAACAAATTGTGATATAGATGAACTTTACCTGAGTTTACCCCTCCTATACTTTGTCTCACTTTTCCTTGAAGTGCCAAGACCTCTCAGGTTGTTCCCTGGCTGCCAAGGGCCCCCTGAGAGTGGTGTTCCATTCAAGATCACTCCTCCAGGGAGCTCTGGGCTCTTGACCACCATGCATCTTCTTGTGTAAAACTTTTTAATGACTGAGAGCCCATGTGATAAGGTACTTCAATCTCTTGGGGACCCCTAATTGTTGCCAAAGTGTTCTCTTCCCTCAAGTAACAGTTTTTTTAAAAACAGAGGTAGTAAGAAGTGGTGGAAATTTGGTTCTATTTTAAAGGTAGAGCCAACATATTTTTTGGATGGATTTGATGTAGGGTATGAGAAAATGAAAGTGACCGAAGGTATGACTCAAGGAGTTTTGGCTCTCTTGACCTTTGGAAGGGTGGATTTGGTATTATGATGAGGAAGCTTAGTTATGGATATGAAACGCCATTGGATATACAAGTAGGTAAGCTGAGTACATAGTTAAGACAGTGATTTTTCAGTGGGGTAAGACATAGAGGGAGGAAACTATGTGATAATTTTATGTTTATCAAAAGTAAAGGGTATCAGTCACAAAAGATTGAGAAACAGTGCCTTAGCCCACAGTGAATGACCTATGAGTGCTGAGTTCCTCAGTGAAATTGTCATGGACAGGTGTGTTATGAATTACTGGGAGAAAAGAAGCTGAGACTCACCAGTAATAAAACATGCTTCCTCTTTATGGAAGGTTGTTTCCAGAAAGCTCTGTGTAGATGAAGAATTTTGTGGGCTGGCACCTTTGGGCCTCTGCTAAGGAAGTTAACTACCCTGGGTAACTAATTATATCCAGTTTTGTTAGTAGTTTCAAACCATCACCTTTTTCTGGAGAAAACTGATGGGAGGGAGGAAATGTAAAAAGAGCGAAGTGGAAAAGTGTTTCTTTCCAAATGAGAGAAATAGAGAAAACAAAAGCTTTTAAGTGCACAGCAGCATAAGATGGTCTTCTGCAAGGGAGAAGAAACGTTTGAGGAGAACTAAAATTAGAATGGAGAAGGTGGTATAGACCTTTCATGCTGCTCAGGGATTGCCAGAGAGGCAAACGAAGGCCTTCCTTTTAATTAGCTCACACGGACTGGAAATAGACCTCCTGAAGCTGAGATGATGTTATTCCAGCAGCCACTGGACACAGGCAGGTGAGGAAATCTTTGGCCTCCAGCCAACATGATGGCCAAAGCTGGGCTGCTGAGATGATCTTTGAGCTCCAAGCTGAGATTCAGGATGGGGTGATATGGAGGAAGGGTTAAGAGTTAGTGAGAATAATGGGTACTTACATCTTCAAGGTTTATTTCCTTAAAAATGTGCATTAAACAAATTATCTGAATTATTGATAGTTAAATTCAGTGCTTTAAGTAGACCAGGATTTTAGGTAGCCAAAAGAAAAACCATATATGTGTAATAATAAAATATATTCTTAGTTCTTGATAATTCATGAAATGCCTCTCCTATGCTTTCCTTTTTCCCATCTAATATCACATGACTTTTCAACAGTGCCTTTCTGTGCACATTGCACATCACACAGAAGGCAGATATAGGTTAGTAGATGCTTGACAAAGAAAGAAAATGTTGACTTTTCCAATACTTAGCAATATGAAAATATATAGTTAGCTGTTGGAGTAATGTGGTTTAGTTACTGCATACAATCAGGTGAGAACTTGTTATTCTGAGTGAAAGTAGTTGAAATGAGACTATTGGTTTATTTGGGCAGCATTAAACAAATATATTCACTCAGTACATTGCATTATGAGAAAGTTCAGGGTGCTGAGAGAGTATCTAAGAGGGAGATTGATCTCATGTGGCGGTCTGCAGAGCTTTGCCATGGGAGAGTTGGGCTCTGAGAGACAAAGAGGAATTAATGTAGCTTCAGAAATGCTTAATAAATGTGGACAATTATTATTATTTGTATTGCTCTTATAACAGTCTAGGCAGTAAGTAGAGCCTAGACTCTGAGAATTCAGTACAAACAAAGAGCAGCCAGGTGGCAAGAGTCCAGGCAGGCAACCAGAATCTTAAATCCACAAAGTTGCTTGGAACAAGCAGGTCAACCTGCTGATGAGCAGAGTTGGAATTTTTGTTTATTCTGTGCCCCGGTTTTATATGTCCTGGGGTGGGAGGGCAGGGAAAGCTAGAAGTTGTGTCACTGCTGGGGCGAGTCAGACTTCTACAAGTGCTCATTCGTCCATTACCTCTTTCTTACAGCATAGGTAAGAAAGCAAGTGTTCCAGAAAGTTCTTGTGTTGAAAGTCTTTTTTAACAATTTAATTTTTATTAACTCAGTCTTCTCTTGCTTTACCTTCTGTTAATTCATGTGAAAATATAACTTCTTTGTTAGCTAGAATTTTCTTTGTAATTCAAATTCAGTGCTGCATATATCTTCTAATTTTCTTGTCTACTTTAGTTTGCTGATAGTTTTATATCTCTTGAAAAACTCTCCTTGCTATCAGTTATATTTGTGTGATATGTGTATGGTCATTGCAGCTAAAAGTAAAATGGTAGGAGAAAAGCTGGTAGTAACTTTTTTTTTAATAGAGCGGAAAGCCTTGGTACTTCCAGGTCATGCTATGGAGAAATCCCCTCTCTACCCCCTGTTAAAAACAGTTTCCAAACTGCTAAACCTTTTTCTCTATTCCCATCTTTATCTCTACAGTCTACTTTTGGGAGAACATTTTCCCCTTTTTTCTCCGCACCTGTCTATGTTGACTGGTGCCCTGTGTGTCTATGTGGGCCCCAGCCCCTTAAACGCAGACTTCTCTCATGTGTCTTGCCATAGTGAGCCAGCCCATGGCAGAACTTTTTCCAGATGTTCTCCTAGGTAACTTCCTACCTACTTAATAGACCAGATTTTTCCTGCCTTCCTTGTTCTAGGCTGTAGTGATCTCAACTCTTCTACCTGACTGTTGGCATCTGTGATAGGCAGAATTCTAAGATGGCCCCATGGTTCTCATCTCCTCCTCCCTGTATCCATACATTTTTGTGATGCCCCTCCTTTGAGTGTGTGTGGGACCTGTAACTTGCTACTTGCCAATGGCAAAGGTGATGAGGTATCACTTTCATAGTTACAGTATGTTTTATGGCAAAGATGAAGGGATTTTAGAGATGAAATTAAGGTCACTGATCATTTTAAGTTACTCAAAAGGGATTTTATCTTTGGTGGGCTTGAATTAATCAGGTGATCCCTTTAAGAGGGCGTCTAGAGGTTAGCAACTTATAAGCAGCAGACTCTCTCTCTCTGTCTCCACGGCTGGCTTTGGAGAAGTAAATCACTGTGAGTACTGCAGCTGCACCTTGAGCCTCAGATAAGATCACAGCCCTGGCCAATACCTGGATTGCAGCCTGGTGAGGCCCCGTGCAGAGGACCCAGCTAAGCCTTGCCCAGACACCTGATTCATGTAAACTGTGAGATGGTAGATGTATGTTGCTGTAAGCCATTGATTGTTGTGATTCATTATGCAGAGATAGAAAATGAATGCAATGTCCAATGATCCCTTGATTTGGGAGCAAGAAAGACTCTTTCTCCATCTGCCTTATCTCAAGAAACCTCCCCTGATCAGCACTAGTCCCTTGCTCTCAGTGTGATTTGAGACATGATTGAAAGTGAAGAATTGGAAAATTGTCTCCTTTATCCTACATCCCGAAGCCCAGCTCAATGAATGCATGTAGGCATTATCTATCATACCATTTTTTTCCAAAATAATATTTTTTATTTTAATAGGCACTAAGTTGTAAAGCTAAAGTTCTAATAGTGAAATTTTAAGACAAAAGCCAGAGGGTGGGAGACTATATTAGGGATCATGCAGACCTGAGATCCCTAAATTATTGATGCTTCCCAACCAGGCCTCCTTCTCCAGGACTTGGCTTTTTCTCAAAGCTAGCAGAATTAATTTTTTCAAGCATATACCTGATTATGTCACTCCACTGTTTAAGAACCTCTTATGGCTTGTCACTATCTATATCAGAATGTCCAAATGCCTTAGCTTGCCCAACAAGGTCCTTGATAATTTGGCTCTAACTTTTTATTTACCTCTACCCAAATATACCGTGTACTCCTAAGAACATTGTTCTTAGAGTTCATGATTCTTGATTCATAATGTACTGTTCTGTCAGCTTGGAATGCCTTCCCATCTAATCCACCTGGTAAACGTGTGTGGAATTTGGCTAAGGGTAACCACCTTTGTGAAGCCTTCTCTAATTCCAACAATTCTTTATTCCATGTGCCCCCTTAGCACTCTTCACATACCTCTACTATTAGATATTTTATACAAAAGTATTTGTTTACATGTCTGTGAGCTCCTTAAATGCAGGGACCATGTCTCAGATAAGGTGAATCCCCAGTGCTTCTCGTAGTGACTGACTTACAATAGATGCTCAATAAATGGTAAATGATTGAATAATTGGATGAATATTTGCTTTGTTGGAATCTACCACCTACTGTGTGCCTATTTCTATCTATACAGTAAGGCCAGACTAGCTTTTCTCTTAACTACATTGCTTTCTTCTGAGCCACGGAGCCCACCTTTCGTTGGTTACTTCATGAAAATGCCTCAGAGAGAAATGTCATTTTTAATGTACATTTTTGTTACATAATTGATCTGATTTCACAGATGGAAAGATGGCAGTTATTTACATTGGGTGGCTCTTCATTTTTCGTGGCTAATTATAAAGTAGTTGACCTGGCATTGTCAAAATCATCATTATCACTCTAGAAAGCAATGTATCTGATAATGTGCACTAATTTCTAATTTCCTTCTCCTTTTTATTTTAGTGGACCAATGTCTAAAGCTTAATTTTTAAAACAACAGTAAAAACTTTAGTGATCCCTGTTCTTTCACAAAGTCAAAGCAATATATAGTATGGCTTTTTTTTTCTTTCTCCAAACTGACTTTTTCTTTACCACTGCTTTTGTTAGTTTCTGCATTAGCCGTGTGTGAGACTGAGAATATTGTATTAGGACCTAGAGTCTTGAAGAAAATGAGAACTTTCAACATATTAGTGGTGATCAAAATCCAACAGGCAAACTGACTACCACTGACAGAATTCTAACCTCTGGCAAACAGTTCACAGAATCTAGAGTGAACTCTCATTTATATGCGTGTGTGAATTTTCCATGATGTAGTTCTTTTTACTTAGAAAAACTAGTAAAGTAGGAAGACAAGTATGCTACAAAGAAGCGGCATTTATTCCACAGTCAATGATACAATTTTTATATTATCCACTGTTATAGATCTGAAACATGTCTATTGTATATCTGTGTCCTTTCGGTTAGCACAGATGTATGTGTTCTCTTTATTAACTCAGATAATCAAGAGTGACTATGTAAAGCTAATAATAGATTTCAGATTTCCTTCTGGAAAGCACATAGCACACGTGAAAGGAAGCATTATTAACTAAACAAATCTCTCAGTTCCTAATGATTACCATTTTGACAAGCTGTTGCCTTAGTTGAAGGATTTATATCATATATTACATAACTTCAAAGTATTTTTGTATTTCTTCTTGATTTGAGTACTAAGTAAATAGTACTAATTTTCATCTAAATGTAAAGGAAACCTTCAGTTCTATTTTAGTCCCCTTAGCACATTTCCTAGACCATTGATATGCTGTAGGCCATAAATTTGCAACTGGGTTTTGTTTCTACTATTAATTATAATCATCTGGAATAGGGTAACATTACAACAAATAATATATTAAGGCCTCTAAGCTAAATAGTTTGCTGTTTGACAAACAGTATATTTGCTCCCTGAGGTTGCCATGCAGAAAATTAAAACTAGAATATCAGATTCAAAGTGAACCTGAACCATTTCCCCATACCTTATATTTGATATATTCCCTTTCAGGCAATTATTAGCTATTCTTAAAATTTTATCTTTAATATACTTATCTAAAACCAGATATTTAGTACTGCATAAGAGCTGGTGTCATATGTTCATACTATCTAAGGAATCCCAAGCATGTGAGCTATTGTGGTTAAGGCCTTAATTATTGGTTGGTTATAAATATAAAACTATATATAAACACTAAACAAAAATTAGTTGTATTATCACATTTATTAATATTACTAGATAGAGAAAGTTCATTCATTCATTTAGCAAATACTCATTTAGTACTTATGAAATACTAATACCCAGGCAAAATACTGGGTATACAGTAATGGAAAGACATGACCCCCTCTCCTCAAAATGTTGTGTTAAGGAAAAAATTAAAATCTATTGTTATTATATTATTATAATATGAACCTAGATTTGGGAGCATATAAATCTGCCTAGGAGAGTTAGGTAATACTTGTTCTATGACTTGAAGAATTTATCAAATGGATATTGTAGGAATATGGTGAGGGAGGAAAGGAAATAGAGAAAGGTAGAAAAAGCAGAGCCTTTAGAACCAGAGAAATTTGGACGTAAGTCCTTATTTTGCCACTTAACTGTGATCTTTTCATTTCCTTTGAGATAATACAGATGGCCATACCTAACATAGGATTTTGCACATTGTAGGCACTCAATAAATATTATCCCTTCTCACCAACTTTGAGCCTCATGACAACCTTGCAGATAGATATTTAGAACTGATTGTATTATCAACATTTTAAAGCTGAGGAAAGTAGGTTCACAGTGCATCAGGAAACTTGCTTAAGGTCACACAACTAGGTTAGTGGCAGAGCCAGGCCTAGAACCTAGATCTCTTGACAAAACTTTTTCCACTATGTTACAACAAGGATTCCGGCTTGTGAAAATGCTAATCATTAGGAACTGAGATATTTGTTTAGTTAATAATGCTTCCTTTCATGTGTGCTATGTGCTGTCCATGCATTTAATTATTTATTCAGTCAGTAAACATTTCTTGAGCAGCAACTAAATATCAGACATGTTACCGTGCACAGATGATACAGTGGGGAACAAATGACATTGCCTTCGTTGAGCTGAATCCATCAGAGAAACTGACTTCATACCAGCAACTTCAATAAATCCTAATGAGTGTCGTGCAAGGGCACATTTAGGTGCCCCGGAATGTGTGGCAAGAAGACTTATTCTAATCAAGGAGGTCTGGCAAGTCCTGTGTGAGGAAGTAATATTTTTGTCAAGACCTAAAGAGTAAGCAGGAGTTATCTGGACGGAGAAGAGAGAATGTTTTTCCAAACAGTGGGAGGTTTGGCAAAGAAGTAAACGAGAACATGATGTGTTCAAGGGACTGAAACTGATCCAAGATAGCAGGATCAGAGAGCCTGAGTAAAAGAATGGCCAGGGGTGACTCTATAGAGATTGGCAGAGGTTATGTTGTAGGGGGCTCTACAAGCCATCTTAAAGAGTCTGGATTTTATTTGAGGGGAAAAACATTGCAGTTTCCACACTACATGAAAAGTCTGGCCAGTGGGGAAATGGGGTCTGAAAACTGACTCCTTCTCTGTTCATCCCAGAGAGAGAACAGTTACTCTTTTTTTTCAAATTTCTTACAAAGGCTCATATATAGCATACTATAGGCTTGCTGTGGTCCTAGTGGGAAAAGCACCTAAGGTTTTAAGCAGCAGAGTGATAACTGATTTGCATCTTTCCATGTTCATTCTAGCTGTGCTGTAGCTACTCTTAGAGACTGGGTGACACAATAAGTGAGACTGGGCATGGGTGAGTCAATGGCAGCTCTGGGGGAGAAAAGAAGTGAGATGCTTAAGATCTAGACATTAAAGGATTTGTGATTGGCTATGGAAGTTAGAGGAGAAGGGTATGGGAGGAGACAAGGATTCTCCTCACTCTCCTGGCTTGAGCAGAAAACCATAGGAATCTCCGGTACAATATCTAAGACTTTAATGTTGAGAGAAAGCTGCTGGAGTTATTATATGGTGGGAAGATGTCAAAATCAGCTGGAATAGAGGACACAATAAAAGCATTTAAAAGTCCTTTGGGGCCAGCAGGCATGACATTACACTTAAGGTAATGGTTCTCTTTCATTCTTTCTTTTTTCCTTGCTGGAAAAGCTGTATCCCTTTGATATTTTCATTTTACTTCATAGGCCATTGTATATTTCCATTTGTCTAAATTTGTTCTACAGGGACATTAGTTGTTACCTGACTTTAGTTTTAATTTAAAAGGAAAAAAACTCACTGTAATTATGAAGAAGATTGGGCATGTGAGCACCTGATTCATTTCCCTGGGTGGCGCCATGACTCACCCTCATTAAAGCAGTTTTGCTTTGAGGTGCCTGATGCCATATCAGTTTGGAACTTTCTGTGTCCTTTATGTGAACAATAAGATAAGTTTCTCTCATGGGTCATTCACTGCTCTTCATCTCTACCATGAGTCAGATGTTTGCATTTCAAAACATTATCCTGCCTACAATTTTCCTCTTTATAAATTATGCAGAGAACTTCTACCAACAACAGATTCTCATTTACTGACTTTTTGGATTTGTATCTGTAAAACATGTTCTACTTGTTTTGCTATAATTCAGTGAACAGTTTTATGGCCAACAATAGGGTACTATTTTATTTGTTTTATCATCATTGTCTAAACATCAAGGTACCTCATTAGATAAAAAACACAATCATTTGTAACTGAATTCAAACGCTGATGATTAAGTCACATGAAAAGCCCTCCCCTGATTCTTTGCCTCTAGTTATAGTAGGGCTCCTCCCTTTCACATTCAACCTCCTAGAGAGAGTTGTCTGTACCTCCTGGACTCATTTTCTCATCTCTCAGTCACTCCCCCAAAACTACTCTAATATTCCTCTGAAATTTCCTCAGTTAGGGCCCCAAGACTGGTTATTCCTAAATATAATGGATAAAGTCTTTATCTTACTTGACCAATCGGCTACACTTAACCCATGAAACACTCTTTGCATGGGGCTGTGTTACACCACACTCTCCTGGTCTTCCTTCTACCTCTCTAGTGTCCATTTTGGTCTCCCACTCCTACAAGGTTACTGTTCTTCAAGGTTTGAAACTAGGTTCTCTCCTCCTCTCACTCTAAAGACTGCCTCCAGATGATCTCAGCCACTTTATATGGCTCTTTTGTTTAAACATGTGCTGATGTTACTCAAAGTTTTATCTCCAGGCCAAAGTGGAGTTCCAAACCTCTAAATTCATATTTCTCCTTGGCCTCTCCACTGAGATGTACCACCAGTACTACAAAGTCAACGTCTCTGTGTTAGTTTCCCAGGCCTGCCAGAAAAAAGTACCACAAACTGGGTGGCTTAAAACAGTAGAAATTTATTCTCTTAAGAGTTCTGTATGCTAGAAGTTTCAAATCAAGGTGTCAGGGGCCATGCTACTCCTGAAGCCTCTTTGGAAAAATCCTTCTTAGCTACATCAGCTTCCAGGAGTTCCTTGGATTGTGGCAGCATAACCATAGTCTCTGTCCCCAATTTCTCATGGCCTTCTTCTCTGTCTCTATGTCCTTTCCTCTTCTTATAAACCCACCAGTCATTGGATTTGGGGCCCAACCTAACTGCCTTTATTTATTTGTTTTGTTTTTATTGTATCATAAGCTTCATGATTACAGAGATTATACTTTTCTTCTGGAATCCCTGGAAACTAGTACAGTGTCGGTAAATGAATTGTTGACTAATAAATATTTATTAAGTAGAAGGATGAAGAAAAGAAGCAAAGCAATTAATCAGAAAGAACTAATCTGAAAAATGATAAGCAAGCTAAAGTAATTTTAGCTGTGAAGTTTTAAAATGTGGCTAAATGTAATTTTTTCTAGTCAGTATATACTAACAAAGTACATTAAGAATCAGTCAAACCTTATTTTAAGCTCATTTAAAACCTTCTTCTATAGTCCTGCAAAAATCCATCATTCTCATGGATGCTGGAAAATACAATTGTATTCCCCACTGCCTATTTTATAACTGGGGCTCTTCCCACCCCTTCGTTATTAATGAAAATGTTCCTGCTTTTGTTGATAACTACAGGATGTGATATTGTTTCCTAAATATTTCTTGAACATATCTCCAAAAAGGACAAGGCTAAGTAATTACTAAGCATTCTAATTACAAAAAAGAAAGAAAGAAAGAAAGAAAGAAAAGAAGAAAGAAAGAAAATGTGATATTGTTTCCTAAATATTTCTTGAACATATCTCCAAAAAGGACAAGGCTAAGTAATTACTAAGCATTCTAATTACAAAAAAGAAAGAAAGAAAGAAAGAAAGAAAAGAAGAAAGAAAGAAAAAAGAAAGGAAGGAAGGAAGAAAGAAGGAAGGAAGGAAGAAAGAAAGAAGGAAGGAAGAAAGAAAGAACAAAAGAAAGAAAGAAAAGAAGGAAGAAAGGAAGGAAGAAAGAAAGAAAAGAAGGAAGAAAGAAAAAGAAAGAAAAAACTGTATATCCTAATAAAATATCTCCAAATGTCAGTACCAAAGAATGAAAGAAAGCACTGTTTGTAATGTATACCTGCTTACTTTTGCAAAACATTTAGGTCTCTTTACATATATAGCTGGTGAAAGCTCTGATTGAATATTTAGGCAACTAAGAAGTTAAAAGGAACCAGACATGCAGGGTTGTATCTACTTTTCCTACATTAATAAATTTTGTCCCATGAGAGGATCTGTGGTAGACCCTTGTGCTTGTAATAATTGAAAATGCCCTAGGTTCAACTAAATCAGACTAGGTCATATAGATGTTGATGAGAAGAGAAGTAAAAGTACCTCACTTTCCCACAGCATTCATTATGTAGGAAAATAAGGATTACTCTAGGGAGCTAATTGTGTTGTTTACAAGAAGGCAAGTCCTCAAAAGAAATACTAAGTCTTGGTAGTTTGTTTTACTTTGTGTTAGTCTACTTGATGGTATTAAATTCACACAATTTCAGAACACATAATTATAATATTCACTAATTAAACAGAAAAGTCAACCAAATTAGATACAGTAGGAAAATGTCTTGGCATAACCCAGTGAGTCTGCTAAGATTTATTGTCATTAAATTATCCTAAGTAGACACTAGCATTCACAGCTTAGTATTTATTATTCTTCATTTATTTTTAGTTCATTTTGAAAAATTCAAGGCAAAAGATTCTAGCTTTACCGTATTGTGTGGGGGCCTCTAGGTACTTATATAATGACTTCTAAAGCCTTATGTAACAATTTTCTTCACTCAGCAAGATTCATTTGTGAATTCTTAGTAATTTTAGAGTAGTTAAAACAGTTTTCTTCATTTCAGCAATAAAAGTTGTCATTTTCAATTAGATTTTTTTAGATAGATCATCTCTATTATTATTAAGAAATGCTTTACATGCTTTGCATACATTAATTCATGTAATCCTCATGACAGTAGTAGGTACTATTGTCACCTATGATTTACAGATGGAGAACTAAAGCACAGAACCTTTAACTGACTTGCCCATTCATATGGCTAGAAGAGAGTGGAACTGGGATTTGCTTGCATGCATTCTGACTCATGATCTATGCTGTTAGCCAGCACATTATCCTGCCTCTCAAAAATCGTATTACATCATATTTGTAATATATTTTAGAAAGTACATATGACTTTTGTTTATTATAATTGTTATTAATTCATATACACTTGATCCCTTATTTCAGAATTCTAAATAGTGTAAGTGGATCTAGAGAGGCAAAGCTTTTCTCTCTCTGAGTCCGCCAAATGCTGGCAGTGTCTGAGTATATTTCGGAAGTAGCTGCTTTGCTACAGAACTACTTTTTACTTTATACAGCCAGTATTTAGGGAACATTTCTTATGCTTCAGTCACTGTTAGGCACTGGTATACAGACATAAAAGTCTCAGCCCTTACCTAAAAGGAATTAAAAGCCCAAGAAGTTTTCCTTAAAGGAGAGAGAAAATAGTGACTTTAGCTTGTTGCTGACAGAGCGAAGGGAAGAAATGTCTGGTAACTTAAAGAAAGCGATAAGATACTATTCTAGCTCTCTGATGAAATTCCATTGCTTCTCTCCATGTCCCTCCATTGCATATACCATCCTGATGACACATGATTTTTGCTTAAAGATATCGCTATGGATTGTCACCAGGTAGATCCTAGAACTGAGTCAGGCAGTTATGTGTCAGACATCATGCAGAGGTCTTTCCCATGTATTAATTCACTCAATTTAATCCATATACTAATTCTCCCTTATAGGTATTGTCACCAATTAACATGAGGGATAAAAAAAAGATTAAGTAACTTTCCATGGCCCATGGAATAAAATAATAATTCAAAAAATGGATGCGAATGTATTTTGACCTCAAATTTAGAGCTACCAGTGGCAACTAGCTGAGTATTTTTTTTGTGTATTTTATGTATAGACCCAAATAAAGCTCAGTAATGAAGGTCCAGAATCTACAAGTGTGTTCTCCTATTTTTAAAAAAACGAATTAAACCTAAAATGTCTTTTGCATTTAGAAGATATCTTTCAGTTACTATTACTGTGCAAGTCACTCTAAAACTTAATAGATTAAAACCACAGGAATTATTACATTATCTTACAGTTTCCATGGCTCAGGGATTCAGGACAGTCTTAGCAGATCGGTGTTGTCTCAAGGTCTCTTATGCAGTTGTAGTCAGATGGTGGCGAGAGCTAGAACCGTGTGGGGCTGGAGAATTTGGCAGCTGGTCATATATATCTCTTTTAGGTAGCCTCTGGGCTTCATTAGATCTCCCTGCATGGGCTATCTTGAGTTTCCTCAAAGCATGTTGGTCTCGGGGCAGTTGGAGTACTTGTGTTGGTGATGCAGGGCTCCATTGCTAGTGTTCCAGATACAAGGTGGATGTAGCATTGCCTTTCTGACTTAGCCTCAGAAGTCAAAGAGCATCACTTCTACCACACTGTATTGGTTACAAGTGACACAAACCCAGATTCAATGGAAGGGGAATTGGACTCTTCATAATGGGGGAGTGGCAAGATTCTAGATGAACACATGGGATAGGAGATATAGTTATGGCTATCCCGGTAAGACACAGTCTTCTACAGTTCCTCCTCTAGCCCAATAATTCACATCCCTCCCACAGGCAAAATATGCTCACCTCTTCCCAAGATCCCTCAAAAGTTTCATCCTATTCAGCATTAGTCTCCGGCTTGAAGTTTTATCATCTAAATTAAGTCCAGGTATAAATATCATATGATATCACTTACATGTGGAATCTAAAAATAAAAATGATACAAATGAACTTATATACAAAACAGAAACAGACCCACAGACAGAGAAAACAAATTTATGGTTACCAAAGGGGAAATGAGGGGAAGGGATTAATTAGGAGTTTGGGATTAACATATACACACTACTATATATAAAATAGATAACCAACAAGGACCTACTGTATAGTATAGCATGGGGAACTATACTCAATAGCATGTAATAGCCTATATGGGAAAAGAATCTGAAAAAAATACATATATATGTGTATAACTGAATCACTTTGCTATATACCTGAAACTAACACAACATTGTAAATCAACTATACTTCAATAAAAATAGTGAGCTACTTGGCAGAATTTTAATATTAGGTTTTCAGGAATAAACCACAATTTCTTCTTAGGCTTATAGGTAATTAAATTTGTTGCTAACATTACTGCCCAAATTGTGAATGCCATAATAAATTTTTTAGAGATGTGGGGAAAAATTAATTAATTAGTTAAGCCCAGGTACAGACTATTCTCTTTGGTAAGGTGCCTTAAGCAAAGCACTAAGTGCTATTCCTCTAGGTCTAGAGTCCTGTGAACTAAAGAGGTAGGTTATCTACCACCCATATATTCATACTATAATGATTGGACAAGTATCAATTAACCACAAAAGACACTTCCATTTAAAAAAGATGGAAAATTATAGGCACAAGGCAGTCACTGGTCCATAGAAATTCTGAATTCCTGCCAGGTACATGTTGTCGGTTCTGTGAGTAGGGCTCATTTCTACTCTTTGAGAGTTATTCTCCATGGCTGTTGGCTCTGCCCTCTGGGGTTTTATCCGCTCTGAGTCATCCTTCCTTTTTATTATAAGTGACTTATGTATAAAACTAAATAATCTCAGTTTGATTTCTGTCGACAGTTGTTCTAGGGTCCAAAGGCTTCCTTTCATTCTGTGCTATTTCTGTCCCTTTTAGTTTTAAACTGGCAGTGTTTCCATCAATACAATTCTTAAAAACTTTGTGGGTTTTCTATGAATCTTACTGAGTTTCATTCTAATAGAAAAAAATCTACAGTTACAATCTGTTCAAGATAATCCATTCTCTACTTTAGGTTCCCTGTGAGTCTGCTGAGGGATAACATCCTTGTGATACTTGGAAGCCAGACCTATGAGGCATGCCTTTAAGATCCTTAGAAAGCCTTTTGTATGTCTTAAATATTCTATGAGGTACATCCTTGGATCTTTCTGAAGTTTTCTCAAATGATCTTACAGTCCCATACTGGATTTGATCTTTGGCTTGAAGCTCTTTCTTAATTAGAGGATCGTTTGCCATCTGGAGAGACTGGGAATGGCCTCTCAGTGTTCCAGTGCATAAATGGAAGTTACACTGCCTTTTCTGACCTAGCTAGGGAGGTCTTATACTATCATTATAAGCCAGTCACAAACTTGTCCCAATTTAAAGGGACTGGAAATAGACTGTAATTCTTAATGGGAAAATTGCAAGATTCTAGAACATATGAGTTGAGAGATATTGTTGTAACCATCTTCGGAAAATACAGTCGACCTCAAAAAATCACTATAATATGATGAAACATTTTAAAGCAAACTTAACTAGTACTTAAACATGAAAATGCCTTAAAAGTAGTTACCCTGGGAAGATATATGCTTTTTCCTAAAAGTTTGCCTTTGTGTAAATAAGTTTTTTAACTTAACCATTGGAATTGCTTTAGAAAATCTTTAGAAGATTCATTGTGGCTGAATGCTGTATACTACTACAACAGTTTGTTGACAAAGAACACATATATGATGGTTTAATTTTCTTTGCTCTGGTTTGTTTCCAGACTCTGGAAATTTTCTTGTTGCTCTCTTTGGATCCCAGGGAATAAAACAGTCTAGTGTTTCCCTCAAGTGTTTCTTCAAAAACTACCAGCCATGCCAAAGACAGAGTATAATAGGAAGTTTATTTTGTTCAAGAATGATATACTAAAGAACAATGACAAAGTGTCTTAACCATTCAACACTTCAGTTAATTCAAAAGTTAAATACAGATATATGTGTGGGTGGTGTGTGTGAGGTGAAAGATGTCTTAGATTAAATGAACGTGTAAACTTCTTTCATCAAAACTGTGTCCATGATTTAATCATCTAACCCAGAGCTGAACTGGGATTCAGGAGTAGGCTTCCTGGACAAACTGCAGTTAACTAGCTGTGTGACTTCCTTAAAGCCTTTGCAACTTTATTTTAATTTGCTGAAAAATTAAATTTAATTTTTTGTTATCAAGAAATATTTGTTGAATATATTCTATTTAGAAGACATCCTTGTGTCGTTCAGTATTAAAGTAATTTTAATCATGGCATGGCTCATTGTAGGAGAGTAGCACTTGGACCATGCAATTTACTTTCATAGAGAATATTTCTAAGATAATTCACTATGATCTGAACTCTCAGGTGACTTCCTTCTGAAAGATCCTCTTACTGATACACTTGCAAGTACAAAGCAATAATCAGTATTCCTCTTCTCAGCAGACTCTCCTAACAAAACATTTTGAGCTTTTCATCTCTTACCCTTTCCACAACCCCCAAAATGAAAGTGCTGTCTGAAAAGCCCCAGACAAAGTGAACTTGTAATTAAAAAGGCTATACAACTGCCTCTTCAGAACAACCATTTGTTTGTGGTTAAAAGCTATGCTCACCTGAGTGTGTACCATAATCCAGGAGGAAAGCACATAAAATTCCCAGATGGTTGAATTTTCTGCTAAGGGATTTAAATCAGCATTTTAAATGTCATTCTACTCATGCAGTTTTTTTAAGAGCCTCAAAGTTTGGCATAAAATTGTTTTTTCGTATGCATTAAGATAGTATGAATGTCTGAGGTCATAACTGAGTCAAGAAAGAAAAGATTTTCTATTAAGTAAAACACTAATGTTCAGAAGTTTATTTTGTACAGCAAGTGGCTTGACATCCATGTATTCATCCATCATTTCTCTAATCTTGTGGTTGAGAGTATTTGAAATGCACATGTGTGAAATTCCTTCATTTAAAATTTGTCTTTAGTTGTACATCTCATGTTAGTTCCATGTGACAATATTCCACATTCTAGTTCTTCATTTTCTTGGTATCTTTTACTGCTAACACCTAAGGATTTAGAGGAAGAGGGAGGAAGTCAAATTTCTTAGGTCGTAGAGTTTATTCAGTTTATCTCTCCTAACTGTACCTTTCCTCAGCTGTCACGTATGAAAAGCAACATTACTCCACTCATTTTACTGAAAATAATCCCAAAGTTCAAAGAGTTAACTACAAAGTTCATCTTGGTCCCATTTAGGAAGTATCATATTTAAAGCTTAGTTTACTTATTTTAGAGTTTTAGTTCATTATCTCTTTGTAAAACAAAACAATTGGAAATGTGATTTCTCATTAATTTGGAAAATTTGCATTTAGGAATTATGATATAATTATTATTAATAATGATAATTACTTATATTGAGTTTTTATTATGAATGAATCACCAAGCTAAGTGAATTCTGTTATCTCATTTTTCCAAGAATCCTAAGAGGTAGGCCATACCAAAATGAACATTGCACAGATGAGGAAACTTTCCAAGCTCAACAGTAAGAAGTGGTAGACCTGATTATTGACCTTAGATTTGTTACGTTCTGCAACCAATGCCCTTAACCACACCAGTGGTTCTCAACTGGGGACAATTTTGCCCTCTCCTGTGGGGGGACACTTGGCAATGGAAGGGGTTGCTACTGGCATCTAGTGGATACAGATCAGGGATGCTGAAAAACATCCTACAATGTACAAGACAGCCACCCACAGCAAAGAATTATCCAGCTCCAAATGTCACTTTGCAAAACCCTGATTTACCCAAACATTTTCAGTATCAACTAATGGATTATCCTGAATCTAACTTTGTTCACCATGTAGACTTCAAGGTAAAGCCTATCCAAATAAAGACTCCAGGTGAACTTGAATTCATTGACTCTGGAAAATATTGTGAAGTAGCCATCTTTATTGTTTGACAACAGAAAATATACTTATAAAAATGTACAGGGAGATCTTCAAGATGGTGGAGATCACCTTCCTCCCCACAAATACATCAAAAATACATTTACATGTGGAACAACTCCTACAGAACACCTACTCAAGGCTGGCAAAAGACCTCAGACCTCCCAAAAGGCAAGAAATTCCCCATGTACCTGGGGTAGGGCAAAAGAAAAAACACAGACAAAAGAATGGGGACGGGACCTGCCTCTCTGGGAGGGAACTGTGAAGGAGGAAGAATTTCCACACACTAGGAAGCCCCTTCAATGGTGGAAACTGGGGGTGGTCCGGGGGAAGCTTCAGAGCCACGGAGGAGAGCACAGCAACAGGGGTGCAGAGGGCAAAATGGAGAGATTCCCACACAGAGGATTGGTGCCGACCAACACTCACCAGCCTGAGAGGCTTGTCTGCTCACCCGCTGGGGCAGGTGGGGGCGGGGAGCTGAGGCTCAGGCTTCGGAGGTCAGATCCCAGGGAGAAGACTGGGGTTGGCTATGTGAACACGGCCTGAAGGGGGCTAGTGCGCCACAGCTGGCTGGGAGGGTCTGGGAAAAACTCTGCCTAAGAGGCAAGAGGCCATTGTTTCAGGGTGCACGAGGAGAGGACATCCGGAGCACCGCCAAACAAACTCCAGTGATGGGCACTAGCCACTGATATCAGTGCAGACCCCAGATACGGCCATGAAACATTAACGCTGCGCTGCAGCCACCAAGAATCCTGTATGCAAGCACAGGTCACTATCCACACCTCTCCTCCTGGGAGCCTGTGCAGCCCGCCACTGCCAGGGTCCCGTCATCCCAGGACAACTCCCACAGGAGAACACACGGAGCACCTCAGGCAGTTGCAATGTCATGCTGGCCTTTGCCGCCGCAGGCTCTCCCCGCATTCTGTACCCCTCCCTCCCCCCAGCCTGAGTGAGCCAGAGGCCCATAATCAGCCGCTCTTTAGCCCGCTCTTGTCTGGGCAAAACACAGACGCCAGAGGGTGACCTACACGCAGAGGTGGGGCCGAATCCAAAGCTGAACCCCAGGAGCTGTGACAACAAAGAAGAGAAAGGGAAATTGCTCTGTGCAGCCTCAGGAGCAGTGGGTTAAATCTCCACAATCAACTTGCATCTGTGGCATACCTGAATAGACAACGGATCATCCAAAAATTGAAGCAGTGCAATTTCGGACCAAATGTAGACTTGGGGTTTGCTGTATGGGACTGACTAGATTCTGATTTTTATGGTTATCTTAGTATAGTTTTTGGCGCTTGTTATCATTGGTGGATATGTTTATTGGTTTAGTTGCTCTCTTCTTTCTTTCTAATTACTTTCTTTATTTTAATAACTTTTTTATTTTTCATTTTAATAACTTTATTTTATTTTTTACTTTATTTCTTTTTTTTCTCCCTTTTCTTCTGAGCCATGTGGCTGACAGTATCTTGGTGCTCCGGCCAGGTGTTAGGCCTGAGCCTCTGAGGTGGGACAGCCAAGTTCAGGACATTGGACCACCAGAGACCACCTGGCCCCAGGTAATGTCAATTAGCAAGAGTTCACCCAGAGATCTCCATCTCAATGCTAAGACCCAGCTCCTCTCAACAACCAGCAAGCTACAGTGCTGGACACCCCATGCAAAACAACTAGCAAGACAGGAACACAAACCCACCCATTAGCAGAGAGGCTGATTAAAATCATATCAAGTTTACAGACACCCCAAAACACACCACCAGAAACGGTCCTGCCCACCAGAAACACAAGATCCAGCCTCATCCACCAGAACACAGGAACCAGTCCGCTCCACCAGGAAGCCTATACAACCCACTGAAACAACCTTACCCACTGAGGGCAGACACCAAGAACAACGGGAAGTACGAACCTGCAGCCTGTGAAAAGGAGACCCAAACACAGTTAAGCAAAATGAGATGATAGAGAAATAGACAGGAGATGAAGGAGCAAGGTAAAAACCCACCAGACCAAACAAATGAAGAGGAAATAGGCAGTCTACCTGAAAAAGAATTCAGGGTAATGATACAAAAGATGTTCCAGAATCTTGGATACAGAATGGAGAAAATACAAGAAACGTTTAACAAGGACCTAGAAAAACTAAAGAGCAAACAAACAATGAAGAACAACCCAATACATGAAATTAAAAATTCTCTAGAAGGAATCAGTAGCAGAATAACTGAGGCAGAGGAACAGATAAGTGACCTGGAAGAAAAAACAGTGGAAATAACTACCACAGAGCAGAATAAAGAGAAAAGAATGAAACGAACTGAAGAAAGTCTCAGAGACCTCTGGGACAACATTACACGCACCAATATTCAAACTAGACAGGTCCCATAAGAAGAAGAGAAAAAGAAAGGGACTGAGAAAATATTTGAAGAGATTATAGTTGAAAACTTCCCTAATATGGGAAAGGAAATAGTCAATCAAATCCAGGAAGCACAGAGATCCCCATACAGGATAAATCTAAGGAGAAACACACCAAGACACATATTAATTAAACTATCAAAAATTAAATACAAAGAAAAAATATTAAAAGCAGCAAAGGAAAAGAAACAAATAACATACCATGGAATCCCCAGAAGGTTAACAGCTGATCTTTCAGCAGAAACTCTGCAAGCCAGAAAGAAGTGGTAGGACATAGTTAAAGTGATGAAAAGGTAAAACCTACAACCAAGATTACTCTACCCAGGAGGGATCTCCTTCAGATTCAACAGAGAAATTAAAACCTTTACAGACAAGCAAAAGCTAAATAATTCAGCACCACCAAACAAACTTTACAACAAATACTAAAGGAACTTCTCTAGGCAGGTAACACAAGTGAAGGAAAACACCTACAACAAACCCAAAACAATTAAGAAAATGGTAATAGGAACATACATATATATAGTTACCTTAAATGTAAATGGATTAAATGCTCCAGCCAAAAGACATAGACTGGCTGAATGGATACAAAAACAAGACCTGTATTTATGCTGTCTACAAGATACCCACTTCAGACACAGGGACACATATGGACTGAAAGTGAGGGGGTGGAAAAACATATTCCATGCAAATGGAAATCAAAAGAAAGCTGGAGTAGCAATTCTCATATCAGAAAAAATAAACTTTAAAGAGTATTACAAAAGACAAAGAAGGACACTACATAATGATCAAGGGATCAATCCAAGAAGAAGATATAACAATTGTAAATATTTATGAACACAACATAGGAGCAGCTCAATCCATAAGGCAAATGCTAACAGCCATAAAAGGGGAAATCGACAGTAACACAATAATAGTAGGGGACTTTAACACCCCACTTTCACCAATGGACCGATCATCCAAAATGAAAATAAATGAGGAAACACAAGCTTTAAATGATACATTAAACGAGATGGACTTAATTGATATTTATAGGACACTCCATCCAAAAACAACAGAATACACATTTTTCTCAAGTGCTCATGGAACATTCTCCAGGATAGATCATATTTTTGGCACAAATCAAGCCTTGATAAATTTAAGAAAATTGAAATCGTATCAAATATCTTTTCTGACCACAATGCTATGAGACTAGCTATCAATTACAGGAAAATGTCTGTAAAAAACTCAAACACATGGAGGCTAAAGAATACACTACTCAATAACCAAGAGATCACTGAAGAAATCAAACAGGAATTCAAAAAATACCTAGAGACAAATGACAATGAAAACACGACAGCCCAAAACCTATGGGATGCAGCAAAAGCAGTTCTAAGAATGAAGTTTATAGCAATACAATCCTACCTCAAGAACCAAGAAACATCTCAAATAAGCAACCTAACCTTGTACCTATAGCAATTAGAAAAAGAAGAACAAAAAAACCCAGTTAGCAGAAGGAAAGAAATCATAAAGGTCAGATCAGAAATAAAAGAAAAAGAAATGAAGGAAACGATCACAAAGATGAATAAAACTAAAAGCTGGTTCTTTGAGAAGATAAATAAAATTGATAAACCGTTAGCCAGACTCATCAAGAAAAAAAGGGAGAAGACTCAGATCAGTAGAATTACAAATGAAAAAAGAGAACAACTGACACTGCAGAAACACAAAGTATCGTGAGAGATTACTACAAGCAGCTCTATGTCAATAAAATGGACAACCTGGAAGAAATTGACAAACTCTTAGAAAAGCCCAACCTTCCGAGACTGAACCAGGAAGAAATAGAAAATATAAACAGACCAATCACAAGCACTGAAATTGAAACTGTGATTAAAGTCTTCCAATAAACGAAAGCCTAGGACCAGATGGCTTCACAGGTGAATTCTATCGAACATTTACAGAAGAGCTGACACCTGTCCTTCTCAGACTCTTCCAAAATATAGCAGAGGGGGGAACACTTCCAAACTCACTCTACAAGGCTAACATCACCCTGATACCAAAAGCAGACAAAGATGTCACAAAAAAAGAAAACTACAGGCCATAATCAGTGAGGAACTTAGATGCAAAAATCCTCAAGAAAACACTAGCAAACAGAATCCAACAGCACATTAAAAGGATCATACACCATGATCAAGTGAGATTTATCCCAGGAATGCAAGGATTCTTCAATATATGCAAATCAATCAATGTGATACACCATATTAACAAATTGAAGGAGAAAAACCATATGATCATCTCAATAGATGCAGAAAAAGCTTTCAACAAAATTCAACACCCATTTCTGATAAAAACCCTCTGGAAAGTAGACATAGAGGGAATTTACCTCAACATAATAAAGGCCATATATGACAAACCCACAGCCAACGTCGTTCTCAATGGTGAAAAACTGAAACAATTTCCACTAAGATCAGGAACAAGACAAGATTGCCCACTCTCAACACTGTTATTCTACAGAGTTTTGGAAGTTTTAGCCACAGCAGTCAGAGAAGAAAAAGAAATAAAAGGAATCCAAATTGGAAAAGAAAAAGTAAAACTGTCACTATTTGCAGATGACATGATACTATACATAGAGAATCCTAAAGATGCTACCAGAAAACTACTAGAGCTAATCAATGAATTTCGTAAAGTAGCAGGATACAAAATTAATGCACAGAAATCTCTTGCATTCCTATACACTAATGATGAAATATCTGAATGAGAAATTAAGGAAACACTCCCATTTGCCATTGCTACAGTAAGAATAAAATACCTAGGAATAAACCTACCTAAGGAGCCAAAAGAACTGTTTGCATAAAACTGTGAGACACTGATGAAAGAAATAAAAGATGATACAAACAGATGGAGATATATACCATGTTCTTGGATTGGAAGAATCAACAATGTGAAAATGGCTATACTACCCAAAGCAATCTACAAAAAAATGAAATCCCTATCAAACTACCATGGGCATTTTTCACAGAAGTAGAACAAAAAATTTCACAATTTGTCTGTACACACAAAAGACCCCATGTAGCCAAAGCAATCTTGAGAAAGAAAAATGGAGCTGGAGGATCAGGCTCCCTGACTTCGTACTACACTACAAAGTTACAGTGATCAATACAGTATGGTACTGACACAAAAACAGAAATATAGATCAATGGAACAGGATAGAAAGCCCAGAGATAAACCCACACACATATGGTCACCTTATTTTTGATAAAGAAGGCAAGAATATACAATGGAGAAGAGACAGCCTCTTCAATAAGTGGTGCTGGGACAACTGGACAGCTACATGTAAAATAATGAAGTTAGAACCCTTCCTAACACCATATACAAAAATAAACTGAAAATGGATTAAGACATAAATGTAAGGCAGACACTATGAAACTCTTAGAGGAAAACGTAGGCAGAACACTCGATTACATAAATCACAGCAAGGTCCTTTATGGCCCACCTCCTAGAGAAAAGCAAATAAAGACAAAAATAAGCAGATGGGACCTAATGAAACTTAAAAACTTTTGCTCAGCAAAGGAAACCATAAACAAGACGAAAAAACAACCCTCAGAATGGGAGAAATTATTTGCAAACGAAGCAACTGTCAAAGGATTAATCTCCAAAATATATAGGCAGCTCATGCAGCTCAATATCAAAAAATCAAACAACCCAATTCAAAAATGGGCAGAAGACCTAAATAGACACTTCTCCAAAGAATATATACAGATTGCCAACAAACACATGAAAGGATGCTCAACATCACTAATCATTCAAGAAATGCAAATCAAAACTACAGTGAGTTATCACCTCACACCGGTCAGAATGGCCATCATCAAAAAATCTACAAACAATAAATGCTGGAGAGAGTGCAGAGAAAAGGAACCCTCTTGCACTGTTGGTGGTAATGGAAATTGATACAGCCACTATGGAGAACAGTATGGAGGTTCCTTAAAAAACTAAAAAATAGAACTACCATACGACCGAGCTATCCCAGTACTGGGCACATACCCTGAGAAAACCATAATTCAAAAAGAGTCAGGTACCACACTGTTCTTCGCAGCGCAATTTACAATAGCCATGACATGGAAGCAACCTAAGTGTCCATCGAAAGATGAATGGATATGGAAGATATGGAACACATATACAAGGGAATATTACTCAGCCATAAAAAGAAACGAAATTGAGTTATGTTTATTGAGGTGGGTGGACCTAGAGACTGTCATACAGAGTGAAGTAAGTCAGAAAGAGAAAAACAAATGCTGTATGCTAACACACATATATGGAATCTAAAAAAGAAAAAAAAATTGTTCTGAAGAACATAGGGGCAGGACAGGAATAAAGATGCAAACGTAGAGAATGGACTTGAGGATACGGACAGGGGGAATGGTAAGCTGTGATGAAATGCGAGAGTGGCATTGACATATATACGCTACCAAATGTAAAATAGAAAGCTAGTGGGAAGCAGCCACATTGAACAGGGAGATCAGCTCCCTGCTTTGTGACCACCTTTATGTGTGGAATAGGGAGGGTGGAAGGAGCCATGAGAGGGAAGGGTTAAGGGGATATATATATATACATATAGCTGATTCACTTTGTTATACAGCAGAAACTAACACACCATTGTAAAGCAATTTTACTCCAATAAAGATGTTGAAAAAAAATTTACGAACATATGAGCTGCAATTTAATCAAAGACAACAAGAAACCAAGTCAAAGATGTATTAAATTTCCATTTAAAACACATAAACAA
>NW_020174693.1:190401-282659 GCF_003031525.2 Neophocaena asiaeorientalis asiaeorientalis
TAAGGGGATATATATATATACATATAGCTGATTCACTTTGTTATACAGCAGAAACTAACACACCATTGTAAAGCAATTTTACTCCAATAAAGATGTTGAAAAAAAATTTACGAACATATGAGCTGCAATTTAATCAAAGACAACAAGAAACCAAGTCAAAGATGTATTAAATTTCCATTTAAAACACATAAACAAAACTTAGCATATCAGAGAGACAAAGAAGGTGTGTGAATCTAGATCTTTTAAGATGGAGTTAAGAAAGCTTCCATTGCTATAATTTGTTCAATCAGAAAATCACTTTTTCCATTGATTTATACATTTCCTGGGACCTCTATATTTATGTAAATCATATGATAATTTCTAGATATTCCAACAAAAAGTCTCAATTAGCATTTTCTTTGAATTAAAACAACGCAGTCCAAATCAGAATTGCTGGAAAAGAAAAGATATAAAGAAGTGGCAGATTTATGTATACCCAAACCTCTCACCAAGCACACTGGTTAGTGTAGCTGGCTTTTTTTTTTTTTCCTACTGAAGCCCGTGTGCCTAGAGCCCGTGCTCTGCAACAAGAGATGCCACCGCAACGAAGAGTAGCCCCCGCTTGCCGCAACCAGAGAAAAGCCCACGCACAGCAACGAAGACCCAACACAGCCAAAAAAAAAGAAAAGAAAAGAAGGGAGCTAAAAAGGAAAAAAAATTCTCTCTTTAATACTTAGGAGCAAGAGGAAGATGGAAAGAGCCAAGAGTGAAATGTAATCCCCTAGGGGATTAAACTATAACCTCCTAGAATTTTGAAGAAAGGGATATTTATGGAAGGTTGTCTGCTCCCTTGCTGTATTCTAATAGGTGCTTTCTCTAGGAATTAGTAGTACATACACAGATAAACCAGAAATCAGTAAAGGCGTTATTCATTACGGTCAGAAGTCAGATAATCTCCATTTATAGTTGGGGAACATTTACATACTAAGACATTAACTTTTCTTCATTCTTAAACAGCAGTTGGAGGTATGAATTTTATCTTTTAATTCTTTTTTTTCCTATTAGTCATCAATTTAATACACATCAGTGAATACATGTCAGTCCCAATCACCCAGTTCATCACACCACCACTCCCACCCGCCCACCACTTTCCCCCCTTGGTGTCCATACATTTGTTCTCCACATCTCAGTCTCAATTTCTGCCCTGCAAACTGGTTCATCTGTACCATTTTTCTAGGTTCCACATATATGCATTAATACACGTTATTTGTTTCTCTCTTCCTGACTTGCTTCAGTCTGTATGACTGTCTCTAGATCCATCCACGTCTCAACAAATGACCCAATTTCGTTCTTTTTATTGGTGAGTAATAGTCCATTGTATATATATACCACATCTTCTTTATCCTTTGTCTGTTGATGGGCACTTAGGTTGCTTCCATGACCTGGCTATTGCAAATAGTGCTGCAATGAACATTGGGGTGCATGTGTCTTTTTGAATTATGGTTTTCTCTGGGTATATGCCAGTAGTGGGATTGCTGAGTCATCTGGTAATTCTATTTTTAGTTCTTTAAGGAACCTCCATACTGTTCTCCATAGTGGCTGTATCAGTTTACATTCCCACCAACAGTGCAAGAGGGTTCCCTTTTCTCCACACCCTCTCCAGCATTTATTGTTTGTAGATTTTTTAATGATGGTCATTCTGACTGGTATGAGGGTGATACCTCATTGCAGTTTTGATTTGCATTTCTCTAATAATTGGTGATGTTGAGCAGCTTTTCATGTGTTTCTTGGCCATCTGTATATATTCTTTGTAGAAATGTCTATTTAGGTCTTCTGCCCATTTTTGGATTGGGTTGTTTGTTTTTTTAATACTGAGCTGCATGAGCTGTTTATATATTTTGGAGATTAATCCTTTCTCTGTTGATTCATTTGCAAATATTTTCTCCCATTCTGAGGGTTGTTTTTTCGTCTTGTTTATGGCTTCCTTTGCTGTGCAAAAGCTTTTAAGTTTCCTTAGGTCCCCTTTGTTTATTTTTGTTTTTATTTCCATTACTCTAGGAGGTGGATCAAAAAAGATATTGCTGTGATTTATGTCACAGTGTTCTTCCTATGTTTTCCTCTAAGAGTTTTATAGTGTCCAGTCTTACATTTAGGTCTCTAATCCATTTTGAGTTTATTTTTGTGCATGGTGTTAGGGAGTGTTCTAATTTCATTCTTTTACATATAGCTGTCCAGTTTTCCCAGCACCACTTATTGAAGAGACTGTCTTTTCTCCATTGTATATCCTTGCCTCCTTTGTCATAGATTAGTTGACCATAGGTGCATGGGTTTATTTTTGGGCTTTCTGTCTTGTTCCATTGATATATGTTTCTGTTTTTATGCCAGTACCATATTGTCTTGATTACTGTAGTTGTGTTGTATAGTGTGAAGTCAGGGAGTCTGATTCCTCCTGCTCCATTTTTTTCCCTCAAGACTGCTTTGGCTATTCGGGGTCTTTTGTGTCTCCATGCAAATTTTAAGATTTTTTGTTCTAGTTCTGTAAAAAATGCCATTGGTAATTTGATAGGGATTGCATTGAATCTGTAGATTGCTTTTGGTAGTATAGTCATTTTCACTGTATTGATTCTTCCAATCCAGGAACATGGTATATTTCTCCATCTGTTGGTATCATCTTTAATTTCTTTCATCAGTGTCTTACAATTTTCTGTATAGAGTTGTTTCATCTCCCCAGGTAGATTTATTCCTAGGTATTTTATTCTTTTTGTTGCAATGGCAAATGGGAGTGCTTCCTTAATTTCTCTTTCAGATATTTCATCATTAGTGTATAGGAATGCAAGATATTTCAGTGCATTAATTTTCTATCCTGCAACTTTACCAAATTCATTGCTTAGGTCTAGTAGTTCTCTGCTGGCATCTTTAGGTTTCTCTATGTATAGTATCATGTCATCAGCAAACAGTGACAGTTTTACTTCTTCTTTTCCAATTTGGATTCCTTTTATTTCTTTTTCTTCTCTCATTGCCGTGGCTAGAACTTCCAAAACTATGTTGAATAATAGTGGTGAGAGTGGACATCCTTGTCTTATTCCTGATCTTAGAGGAAATGCTTTCAGCTTTTCACCATTGAGAATGATGTTTGCTGTGGGTTTGTCGTATGTGGCCTTTATTATGTTGAGGTAAGTTCCACTTTCTTGAGAGTTTTTATCATAAACTGGTCAAAAGCTTTTATCAAAAGCTTTTTCTGCATCTATTGAGATGATCATATGGTCTTTCTTCTTCAATTTGTTAATATGGTGTATCACATTGATTGATTTGCGTATATTGAAAACTCCTTGCATCTCTGGGATAAATCCCACTTGATCATGGTGTATGATCCTTTTAATGTGTTGTTGGGTTCTGTTTGCTAGTATTTTGTTGAGGTTTTTTGCATCTGTATTTATCAGTGTTATTGGTCTGTAATTTTCTTTTTTTGTAGTATCTTTGTCTGCTTTTGGTATCAGGGTGATGGTGTCCTCATAGAACGAGTTTGGGAGTGTTCCTTCCTCTGCAATTTTTTGGAAGAATTTGAGAAGGGTGGGTATTAGCTCTTCTCTAAATGTTTGATAGAATTCACCTGTGAAGCCATCTGGTCCTGGACTTTTGTTTGTTTGAAGATTTTTAATTACAGTTTCAATTTCATAACTTGTGATTGGTCTGTTCATATTTTCTATATCTTCCAGATTCAGTCTTGGAAGGTTATACCTTTTTAAGAATTTGTCCATTTCTTCCAGGTTGCTCATTTTATTGGCATAGAGTTGCTTGTAGTAGTCTTTTAGGATGCTTTGTATTTCTGTGGTATCTGTTTTAACTTCTCCTTTTTCATTTCTAATTTTATGGAATTGAGTTCTCGCCCTCTTTTTCTTGATGAGTCTGGCTAATGGTTTATCAATTTTGTTTATCTTCTCAAAGAACCAGCTTTTAGTTTTATTGATCTTTGCTATTGTTTTCTTTGTTTGTATTTCATTTAGTTCTGCTCTGATCTTTATGATTTCTTTTCCTTCTGCTAACTTTGGGTTTTGTTTGTTCTTAATTCTCTAGTTCCTTTACGTGTAAGGTTAGATTGTTTATTTGAGATTTTTTTGTTGTTTCTTGAGGTAGGCTTGTATAGCTATAAACTTCCCTCTTAGAACTGCTTTTGCTGCATCCCATAGGTTTTGGATCGTTGTGTTTTCATTGTCATTTGTCTCTAGGTATTTTTTGATTTCCTATTTGATTTCTTCAGTGATCTCTTGGTTATTTAGGAACGTAGTGTTTAGCCTCCATGTGTTTGTGTTTTTTACATTTTATTCCCTGTAATTCATTTCTCATCTCATAGCATTGTGGTCAGAAAAGATGCTTGATATGATTTCAATTTTCTTAAATTTACAAAGGCTTGATTTGTGACCCAAGATATAATCTATCCTGGAGAATGTCCTGTGCGCACTTGAGAAGAAAGTGTAATCTGCTGTTTTCAGATGCAATGTCCTATAAATATCAATTAAATCTATCTGGTGTATTTTGTCATTTAAAGCTTCTGTTTTCTTATTTGTTTTCATTTTGGATGATCTGTCCATTGTTGTAAATGAGGTGTTAAAGTCCCCCACTATTATTGTGTTACTGTCGATTTCCTCTTTTAGAGCTATTAGCTTTTACCTTAGGTATTGAGGTGCTCCTATGTTGTGTGCATATATATTTATAACTGTTATATCTTCTTCTTGGATTGATCCCTTGATCATCATGTAGTGTCCTTCCTTGTCTCTTGTAACATTCTTTATTTTAAAGTCTATTTTATCTGATATGAATATTGCTACTCCAGCTTTCTTATGATTTCCATTTGCATGGAATATCTTTTTCCATCCCCTCACTTTCAGTCTGTATGTGTCCCTAGGTCTGAAGTGGGTCTCTTGTAGACAGCATATATATATGGGTCTTGGTTTTGTATCCATTCAGCAAGCCTGTGTCTTTTGGTTGGAGCATTTAATCTGTTCATGTTTAAGGTAATTATCAATATGTATGTTTCTATTACCATTTTCTTCATTGTTTTGGGTTTGTTTTTGTAGGTCCTTTTCTTCTCTTGCGTTTCCCACTTAGATTAGTTCCTTTAGCGTTTGTTGTAGAGCTGGTTTTGTGGTGCTGAAATCTCTTAGCTTTTGCTTTCTGTAAAGCTTTTGCTTTCTGTAAAGCTTTTGATTTCTCCATCGAATCTGAATGAGATCCTTGCTGGGTAGAGTAATCTTGGTTGTAGGTTCTTCCCTTTCATCACTTTAAGTATATCATCCCACTCCCTTCTGGCTTGTAGAGTTTCTGCTGAGAAATCAGTTGTTAACCTTATGGGAGTTCTGTTGTATGTTATTTGTTGTTTTTCCCTTGCTGCTTTCAATAATTTTTCTTTGTCTTTAATTTTTGCCACTTTGATTACTGTGTCTCGGTGTATTTCTTCCTGGGTTTATCCTGTATGGGACTCTCTGTGCTTCCTGGACTTGGGTGGCTATTTCCATTCCCATGTTGGGAAGTTTTCAATTATAATCTCTTCAAATATTTTCTCTGGCCCTTTCTCTCTCTCTTCTCCTTCTGGGACCTCTATAATGTGAATGTTGTTGCGTTGACTGTTGTCCCAGAGGTCTCTTAGGCTGTCTTCATTTCTTTTCATTCTTTTTTCTTTATTTTGTTCCACAGCAGTCAATTCCACCATTCTGTCTTCCAGGTCACTTATCCGTTCTTCTGCCTCTGTTATTCTCCTATTGATTCCTTCTAGTGTAGTTTTCATTTCAGTTATTGTATTGTTCATCTCTGTTTGTTGGTTCTTTAATTGTTCTAAGTCTTTGTTAAACATTTCTTGCATCTTCTCGATCTTTGCCTGCATTCTTTTTCTGAGGTCCTGGATCATCGTCACTATCATTATTCTGAATTCTTTTTCTGGAAGGTTGCCTGTCTCTACTTCATTTAGTTGTTTTTCTGGGGTTTTATCTTGTTCCTTCATCTGGTACATAGCCCTCTGCCTTTTCATCTTGTCTGTCTTTCTGTGAATGTGGTTTTTGTTCCACAGGCTGCAGGATTGTAGTTCTTCTTCCTTCTGCTGTCTTCCCTCTGGTGGATGAGGCTATCTAACTAGCTGGCATTTTTTATCATATAACTTTCTCAACGAAGGAAGTAGTGCATTGATATTCATTCTGGCTTAGTCTTATCTCAAGCAGAACCAGAGATATAGGCCATTTCTGGACAAATCCCTTTCTTCTCTTCTAGTTTGTAGAAAACCTCCATTCTTTAATCCAGTCCATCTACCCTTTATCAAAGCTAGAGTTTTCCGTCTAAGTTCTCTGGGTCACTAATAGATCCTTGGTCTTGATGTATCAGAGTTGTAACATTGTAAGCAACAGACATCAGGAGGATCAAACAGAAGGTTTAAAAAAGAGCACAGAAACTAGCACAGCATTGTAAAGCAACTATATCCCAATTAATTAAAAAGAAAAAGAGCCACTAGGGATATCTAGGGAGCAGAGACAGGGTGCTGATATCTAGGGTGGCTGATGTAAAGGTCTCTTCAAAGCACCATTATTGAGATAAATCAACTGAATAATTTTTAGTCTTTGTGTCACTCAGTTAAAGATTTGTGAATCTTTCCATGGAGTATCTGATTTACCTGGATTGGCTAGGGGAGGACACAGCACTGTGGTTGAGACTGTCACCCATCTAATAGAATAGGGGTAGTTTCTCAGAGAGAAAACATGATATTACTAGATGAAGGTTGGATTCTAGTTAAGCAAAAATAGTAGATATCCACTACACTCATATTTATTTTTTTCCTCTCCCAACTATCTTGAAACTCTGAGAAATACATTTATGCATCTTCCAATTTTCATACTATATCTCTTGATGCCTCTACAGATTCCTTACCATCACATGTACATAATGGCATATTCCTGCCCTCCTCTTAAATAACCCCTTAGTTCCTCCTTTTTCTCACTAGTGGGAAAGCCCACTACCACCTCCTCTGTGGAAGTCCAAGGATAGGAATTGGATATATGTAAAACATGCAAAATGAGGATGAAGCTATACCTGAAATTTACTAATTGTCATCCTAGATATTTGAGAAGGTGGTTTTCACACCATGTTTCATGGTACTTCAAAATTCCATGCTGGGGCCTCTCTGGTGGCCCAGTGGTTAAGAGTCAGCCTGCTAATGCAGGGGACATGGGTTCGAGCCCTGCTCCAGGAAGATCCCACATGCTGCGGAGCAACTAAGCCTGTGCACCACATCTACTGAGCCTGCGCTCTAGAGCCTGCGAGCCACAACTACTGAGCCCGAGTGCCACAACTACTGATGCCTGTGTGCCTAGAGCCCATGCTCTGCAAAAGAGAAGCCACCCAATGAGAAACCCGCACACGGCAATGAAGAGTAGCACTCACTCGCCTCAACTAGAGAAAATCCCACATGCGGCAACAAAGACCCAACGCAGCCAAAAATAAAAATAAATAAATAAATTTATTTTAAAAAATTCCAAGCTCTTTCTAAAAGGATTATACTTGCTTTTAATACAGACCCTCACAGTTTTATCCATGACTGATTTCAGTATCACCCAGAAATTAGGGAGTTAAAGCAGGAAAGAGTGTAGCCCAGAATAGTATAGAAGGCACACATCTTGAAGGAATGCAGATATTCAAATATTCTGATGAAAGATGATTCTTATTTAAAAGTGTCCACCAAAAAGGAAAACAACAACAGCTAAAGGAAATGATAGTACATCTGAAACCCTAGCCATGGTACCAGCATAGAAATGTAAAAAGCTGAGAAAACCTGACACACTGTACTTTTGCAGTAATATCTTAGGCGAGCCAGAAATTGTCACATACAAAAATAATGTGGCTGAGTGCCTGTACACATGTATAGAACTCGGGGATGAAGTGAGGAAGGAAACTAATATGTAGCAATTTTTCCACATATGGTAAAACCCTATTTTACAGCCTTGTTTAGGATTTGAAATGGTGGGAAAACATATCATAAAATACCACTTACAAAGAAAGGAATTTTAAAAAGCAGAGATAATGAAACATTTTCTCTATATAAACATCTTATTCTTCCCTGAAATCACAAACAGCTGCAGTATATTCTGACTAATTACAACTGAATCGTAAGAATCACAGCATGATAAGAACCCTAAGTGGTATCAGTATGGTGCAAGTTGATTTTAAATCCTAAAGTTCTATGTGATTCAGGTTTTATTCACACTTGGGTCATCAATTTTAAAGAAATAATACTAGCGTTAGTTTGGGTCATTTGCTAATGTACCTAAATGTTTTTAGCACTGTGGAATATTTTAACAAACATTAATAAAGCATTATTAGTTGAGATGCCACTTATAAGAATTTATGATTATTATATACTGGTGGAGCTCACCTTTGCATTATCAGTGGAAATGGAAAATATTTTTCAGAGAAATGTTTGTTTCCTTGATAATAAGGGCTAACTATGTGTTTTCAGGCACCAATTAAGCAGCAAAGATCTATTCTTTACATACGAAATTATAAAACTGAAGATTCTGGAGGGTCCTTGCAGATGAGGGAGTATACCAAGAGTGTAAATTTACTTAGCTAATAAATGGACTAGTAACTAATTTATCTGATCCTTGACTTCTCAAATACACCTCTTCTCATGAATCTTACCTCTTAACGTGTGTATTTATTATAAGGATCTCTAAGGTTCAGGGACTGGGAAAGATTTAGTCCTACTCTCCCTTCTTCATCAAACTGTTATCAAGTGTCCAGCACTTCCTGTGAGCCCAATTCTTGTGATAAGTATGTAGAGATGATAGAGACAATACACAGTACAAAATCTTACCCTGAGCATTATATGCTACCTAGAGAAGGACAAATTAAAGGAGTTAAAAGCTAGAAAACAATCCAAAGTCCCATATAACTAAGAGGTAGGTTAGAACATAGAGGCTCTAAATGCCAAACAGAATGAACTAACTCTGAAAAGGAGCTGGAGTAATTTCACAAAGAATAACTTCATCTACCTTCTGGTTTTCCTTGGAATCCAAAACCAGGAACTGGATTGCAAAACGTGAAGACAATAGAGAATTTTGATGCACAGTTTATGCTTGTCACTTAGAATCTTCCTTTTCACCTAAACTCCAATAGCGTGCATCTAAGTACTTTTAAGTCTTTTCTTCGACCTTAGACTTAGTTATATTCCAATACTTCTGTTATTTCAATATACAGTTTTCCCCCAAGATTCTGATAAATTATAGTCATTTTTAAAAGACACTAAAATGTTATGAGACTGTGATATCTTACCTACAGTCCTAACAGGTAATTAAATTCCAGACCTGTGAAATTTTCAACTAGTCAATTAAAGTAATATTTTCTTTTCACCCTGAAACTAGTGTGTGATGAAACCAGGTACTTATTAATAAACCATTACCGGGCTTCCCTGGTGGCCCAGTGGTTGAGAGTCTGCCTGCCGATGCAGGGGACATGGGTTCGTGCCCCGGTTGGGGAAGATCCCACATGCCGCGGAGCGGCTGGGCCCGAGAGCCATGGCCACTGAGCCTGCGCGTCCGGAGCCTGTGCTCCGCAACGGGAGAGGCCACAGCAGTGAGAGGCCTGCGTACCACAAAAAAAAATAAAACTAAACCATTACCTTCCACCCAGAGGGCAAAAACTTTCTGGAACTGAGAAAGTGAGCCGTAACTATGTAATTTTAAAAGAATTCATTGAATATGTGCTGCCTGTCTTTTAAAGAGATTCTCAGAACTCATTTGGATCTACTGGCCTTCCTAGGTTTCTATCTAGTTCCTTTATACTCTTTGCTTGAATCTCAGCCAAAATCCTTCCTGTGGATGGTCTCCCCAATGACAGTTGCTTCCTCTCTGGATTTCTTGGTGTTGACCCCATCACCATGTACCATAAACCATAATAGTAATGGCTGAGCTAGACTCTCCCCTGCCACCATCACCACTTACTGCTGCCTGTTTTTGTAAGTCATGGCCAAATGCTCTAGATCCATAGATCTTTGTCTAATTGGCTGCATTGTCAGCACCAACAGCTGAGACAGCTCCCAAGAGCCTTTTTGGCTCTAGAAGGTGAATCCGGTGCCACCCTCGCATCTCCGTACATCAGCTTTCTCAGACTAAGTAATTTTTTGTGCCTCTTTAAATAGTATAAGCATATTCTAATCCCCTACACACTCGTGTTCTTTGTATTCAGCCATATCCCATCCTATATTTGTACAATATCTTAACTGCATTTTTATTACAAAAGGTTTCAAACAGAACAGTTGAAAAACTATGCTATTGAACGGAAGCGCACCACCCAACAACCTATAATCAACGGTTGACATTTGCCATATTTGCTTTATTTATCACCTATCTATCTATCTATATCTATCCATCTTTCTACCTATTTCGCTGAATCTTTGAAAAGAAATTTTAGAAATAATGTTACTCCTAAATATTTCAGTATGCATGTAGAAAAAGGGCATTCTCCTACAGAGCCACAATATTATTTCACACCTGGGATAATCAATAATCATTTATTAATTGATGTCTAACCTATCTATCTAATTTACCCATTTTCCCCCAAAATGCCCATGCAGTTGCTTTCATGAACCAGGGTTCTATCATAATTCACATATTTCATTTGGTTGTTATATCACTTTAATTTCATTTGGCCTAGAGCAGTCTTCCCAACATCATTTTCTTCCCCATGATACTGACTTTTCTATGAGAGTAAATAAAATAGCTCACATTCTACATTTGCCTGATTGCTTTCTTGTTGGATTTTTAACTTGTTCCTTTACACTCAGTATTTCTTATAACCTGAAAATTAGATCTAAAGTCTTGGTTATATTCAGGTTAAGTATTTTTGCAAGAATATTTTATAGGTGATTCTGAGCACCTTATAATGCATCACATCAGGAGGCATACGATATCAGGTTTCTCCTCTATTGGTCACAGAAATTTGATCTCTTTTGTGTGGTTACCACCAGATCTCTCCATCGTTAAGGTTTATTTTTCACTTTGCAGTTTGCTAGTGACTTGTGGTGCGAGTGAACATTGGGCATAACACCATGCATTTCTCAATGGCCTTTCACATAAGAGTTTATCATTCTTGATAAACTCATTGATGATCCTTTAAGGGAATAGTCATCTCATTGGGGTTGCAAAATTGTGATTCCTTTATAATACTATTTCTTGTACATTTATTGGTTGATAATCTTCTATAAAGAGCTTTCCATAGTAAAGTTGGTATGGGCAACAGCTTCTCCTCCAAAGGCAAAGAAATTCTTAATTATTTTCCTTTAATTATCAACGTTTAAAGTAAGAAGTTGGTATATTAGTTACCACCAATAGTGGCAAATAGGTGTCCCTCTTATTTTTTTTCTCTCTTTCTCAGAGAACCACTGTGGACTTTTGAATTTTTATATATTTAATGTTTTCAATCAATGATAGTGAATAGTGCCAGAAAAAAAATTATATATATATAATATTTCATATGGGTGTTTCTAATCAAAATTTAATGTTACAGTTTTAAATTATTTTATATTTGTATCTCTTTTCTTTAATAATGAAATTTTTGGTTCCTGAGATATTTACTTATTTATTTTATCCTATCATATAAAATAGGTTTTAAGTTATAACACCAATTATTACTAATAACAATAAAACTATCGAGAGAAATTTAAGATTTATTTGAAGTGCTTTTGTGCTTGGGATATATTCTAAGATTATAGTCTTAAAAATATAATCAGAATACTTGGGTCAAAAGTCACTTGAAATTCTTTTTTCTCTGAGTTGTATTACTAATTTAAAATAGACTTAGGTTTATTTATTTTGGTTTCTTTTCAGTTTTAAGTTTTAACTTTTCCTATTTTTAATATCTTTTAATATGTAATATATTTACATAGTTCAAAAGTGAAAATTACATAAAAAGAAAGGTATACTCAGAAAATCTTGCTTCCTTCTATCTACCTCCTACTTCATTATTCCCATTCATCTGCTGTTACCATTTTTAAGTGTTTTCTTTTTGCAACACACACACACACACACACACACACACACACACACACACACACTGTTCTGCACTTTGCTTTTTCCACTGAATACATCCTGAACATTATTCCAAATCAGCACATAGAGGTAGTCTTCATTTCCTTTAAGGTCTGCAGAGTACTTCATTGGGTGTATGTGTCATAGTTTATTCCACCATCCCTATTGACGGACAGCTGAATTACTTTTAACCTTCTGCTGTTACAAAAAAAAAAATCCTTAAATAACCTTATGCATATGTTGTTTTGTATTTGTGGAGTTATGTCTCTTTAGGAAGATTTCTGGAAGTGAGGTTCTTAGGTCAAAGGAAAACGTGAGGATAAATTTTTTAGATACTGTCAAATTCCCATTCAGAGGGGTTGTGCCATTTTGCTCTCCCATTAGTAATGTCTGCCTCACTGAGTTTCAAATGTTCAGATATGTACCAATCTGATAGGTGAGAAATATCTCAGTGTAGTTTTAATTTTCATTTTTCTTATTATGAGTGAGATTAAGCATCTTTTCACGTGTTCAGTAGCCATTTATCTCTCTTTTTTATCAACTGTCCACTCTTTTGCCCCAGTGTTCTATTGGGGTTTTGAACTTTGCCTTTACTGTTTTATGATCTTTTTTATTAGAACAGAGTAGTGGTTCCCAGCTGGGAATGATTTTGCCTCCTGCCTGGCTCCCTTCCCTAGGACAATTGGCAATGTCTAGAAACATTTTTGGCTGTCACACCTGGGAAGGGGTTGCTACTGGTATCTAGTTGGAAAGGCCAAAGGTGCTGCTAAACATTCCACAATGTATGGGGCAGCCACCACAACAAAGAATTATCTAGCCCCAAATGTCAAAGGTGCTGAGGTTGAGAAACACTGAATGAGACCTTTGTTACATAAATTGTAAATATTTTCTCCTGATTTGTCCTCTGATTTTGCTTATAATGTTTTCTTTTCTAAGTAGTTTAATTTCTCACTACTTACTCTTATTCTTCTGATTTAAAGTCATAGGTAGAAAGGCTCTCCCAGCTCTCAGGTTGTAATAGAATTCACTGTATTTTTTCTAGAACTTATATGGTTTTATATTTTACATTTATGTAAAATTGATCTTGGAATTAATCTTGAGGTAAGTGTAAGGTAAGATGCAACTTTTTTGCTTTTCCTAAATGGCTCTCAGGCTGTACCAATATTATCTATTCTAAAGGTCATCTTTTTCCCCAGTGGTTTGAGATGCCAACTTTATCATATACTCAATTTCCATATATTCCTAAATCTGTTTCTGGCTTTTCTGTTTGTTTCATTGCCCTGTCTATTCATGAACCAATACCACACTGTTTTATTTATAGAGGCTTTACAACAGAGGGAATATGAAGCAGAGGATTAGTTATACAGATGATGGGAGCATAGAGAGGCCAAATGGGGGCAGTGAGGTGACCTAGAGACTAGCAAAAGCAGGAAGCCATTAGCATCCTTAGGCTGAGAGACAAAAGGAGATGGTGGTGTTATCAGAGCCCAGGGGCCAACAAAACCAAGGATACCATGGAACTGTGCAAAAGAAACAGTCACTAATGAGATGCTTTCCAAAGCAGAAAGGGAGAAAAGTACCCCTGTCTTCTGCATTACTAACACTTTCCAGTCTCTTACAAGAGCTCCCCATTGACTGTACAAGCCCACCTTGAAACCAGCTGATTTGGAAGCCTGGGGAAACACAGCCCACACGGGTCAGCCCCCTGTGATACAGAGAAGAACAGGAGAAGAACAAGGGTGGAAGCTTAGGGCAGATAGGTCCAGGTCCAGCAATACTGGCTTTCTTAGTTCAGGGGCTATTTCTGTTGATATGTGAAGGATTTTTTAAATTGTTTGTTTTGGTTTTGTTTTGTTGATTTTTGTTGCTGTCTTTTGTTCATTTTTAATACATTTTTGCTTTGATATGACCCTTATTTTAAGTAATTTCTCTTTTCCCCTTTATATCCAAACTTCCAAGGAACACCTGAATTATCTAGAGTGCCACCTTCTCTATCAGAAAAGGTACCTGATAGAGACCACCACCTTCAGTCTTAACCTGCTAAGTTCCTCTCTTCCAACTCTCCAGTATTCAGTACTGTGCTCCACCCGATCTTAGGCTGTTCTGAATATTTTCTCACACAGAATTGGACCAAGTTCCACCCTTAGACCCAGGCTAGTGTGGCCCTTGGCTCAGGCCTTGTGCTTTAAGGGGTCCTAAGATTTGGGGTACCTTCTTCAAAATTTTTCTGAGGTCCTTTCCGGTGCCTTGGACTGAGCAGGGCTGACATTGCCTAACAATGCTGTCTGGGCCTGGCTCCCTGAATCCAGACCAGGATCTACATGGGCCCTAGTCCCCACTGCTTGCCTTTGAGGCACTCTATAACTTTCTACTCTGCACGTGGAATTGTCCAATGCCCCCTGGGAGCTCTAGGACTGACACACTTCTGGGTTATCACAGGGCCTCATGGCCAATCCCAGTTCCAGTTGGGTAGCCTGGTGAATGTATCACTCCTCCTGGCTACCACAGTATTTCTTTTGTGGGATCACATGAAACTGATCCGCCAGAATAGTGCTGACTTGCTGATTTGGGTAACTCTCACTCATGTCAAACACAGGAGGAGTTTCAGGGCTGTGGGCTATCAACCATCAGTCATTGACCCTTGGCCTTGAGCTGTGGGCCTGTGCATCATCATTTCTCACTGGCTCAAGTTTGACCATTGTGATGACTCCAGTCTACAGCACTTGGGGGTGGCAGGTACTGCAAGAGGCAACTTGACGCTCTGCATTCCCAGCCACTGGCACCCAGAATGCTCACCCCACCCACTCAGCAGGCTCCATGCCATGTATCAAGTAATCCTCCTGGATGATGATGCTACTGTCTTCTGAGACCGTTCAAGACTGTTGCTCAACATTGTCAATGGGCCCTTCTGATTCATGTTCTTCAGATGATTCAGTGATACTGTGCTCCCCAGGGTTAAGTCTAAGCCATGCTAAATGAAGGATGGATATTCGTTTTGCACAAATGGAACTTCTCTTACACTGAGCATAGGCCCCTTGCCTATCTTCCCTACTTGTAGCAGTTTGTGGAAGGCAAGACTAGAGTCAACATTGAAAGCAGTAACATTTTTAGGAATGTGATTTGGGCCTAAATAGTTCAAAAGGAACACGGTTGGAAGATGCACTGAGTTTACACTATAAAACGGCAATCAGTAAATTTAACGTGACCAGAAAACAAACGATCGTTCTCATTTTCCGGAATACTCTGGGAATGATTTGCATTCATGATCATCATCAACAAAGCATGGTAACAATTTTGAGAGAGTCATTGAAGTCAGAATTTACAGGTGGCATGATAAATGATGCAGTGTCATGAGTAATGATGTAACCAGCACTAAGTGAATGGTATTAGGACAGTAGGTACAAGAGGATCTGTGTTGTTTAAATACATACAGGTCCTGGAGAGTCGTGATAATAACAATAACCATATTAGTACCTTCTCCTCATGGCTAAGGAACTTACTGGCTAAGAATGGTACATATGACAATAAAGAACATGAAGGCGTAATTTCTGGATCTGAACAGGAAGAGGTAGTGACTACATACTGATTGTACAATAAAAAATACGTTAAGTGCCTTTTCTCTACTGGTTGTTCTGAGTCTTCATTGATAAATCACTATACTTCACAAGGTGCATGAATTGTGTAATACACTTAAATCAAAATCTTTATAGACAGTAATCCCACAAAAACAAACTATTTTCTCAGTACCTCACACCCGGGATGGTCCTGGTTGGACCTTCTTTTGGGGTAATGCTTGTTGGTCCCTTGTATTTTACTACTCTGGGAAACCTGATTCACTCTTCTCTTCAATGTGCAATTTCCCTCCCTCCCCACTAAGGTGAGGGCTGAGGAGTCAATTTTTTTGGTTTCAGATGATTATTTCTGCCACTTACATGTAAATCTACCCTAGTGTCCAAACTATGCTCTGGGATGAGTTACAGTGATTTTATTTGCTCTCCTTGGTTTGATCTGAGAGATTTGTTGAATAATGTTGGAGGGATTCCATCAGGCAGCTTATATTATCCTATGAGAATTGAAACTCAAGGGTAAATTCAGATTTTGTGAGTCCTGGAGCTTATATAATTTTGGAGGCCCCCTTTAAGAAGAATGTTATATAAATAATTAGGTACAGGTGTCTGGAAAGTTCTGGTGTAGATCAGGGGTCCTGAAGGTTAAGCATCATGACCTTCTTGGTAAATCTGCCTTTGCTGGAAAAACCCTTTTTAAAAAAAAATTCTCAGTGCAAAATGTTGTCTATTTCTTTTAAATTTCACCTTGTTAAATTTCTTCCTCTTGAGAATTTTTATCTGTTATACAGTCTATTATTTATTCCTCTTGGCTTCATGTCATTTGTAAATTAGTATTTCATCTATTATTCATCACTGTAAAATAATGAATAAGTCAGTTAAAGGTTCACTAAATATATTTTATTGAAATGTTTATTACTAAGGGAAATAATCTCATCCTTCCTTTCCTACCCAGTTTCTATCTTCTCCTTTAAAGTCAACCTTCTTACCCTACTATAATCATCTTTTATTAAAAGTGAAAATTGGGAAGTCTGCTAAAGATTTATTTATAAGCTAGGTCAAGGAATATCTCCTTTATCTACATTGGCTGTAATGAGGTGAGGAAAGATCCACTTAATTTTTGTAAAATACTTGACTATTTCAGAGCAGATTTGTAACAATCTTCCAGGTTCTAAACATTCTCAGATATCATTGACATATACAATTTGACACTAGTGGAATGGGTAATTATTTACTCTAAGATCAACTTACTTCAAGTATGTATCTTACAATTCCCTTAATTTAGTAATCAAATATGAATAAAATAACAAAGACTCCTTAGGAGTTAATTATTTTCATACTCCTGAGCCCCTACTGGGATAAAATGTATTTTTTAGAGGTTATTGAACTATTCAGAGGAGAAAATATAGAAATTAGCAGATAAATCGATTGATTCTTTTAAAGTATGTGACTATGAAAATTACACTGAAGCTTGATAGATAAAAACACATATTTGGAAATAAACTTTAAAAAATATTATAGAAGATAGTTTCATGAATATGTGATATAATATGTTAGAAGACCATGGTAAAAAAAAAAAAAAAACAACCAAAAACTCAATTTCTTGTTTAGTTTCTGCTTCTAACTATGTAACTTTGGATATGATGTTTAGTACCTATAAATTTTAGACTTATGACCCTAGGGTTTGTTTTTTTCGTTTCTTCCATTCATTAGGCTTCACATGGAGAGTGAGTTCTGAATCATGTATATATTTTCTACTTAAGACCCCTATCATGGGCAAAGTATTTTATGACTTTAAGCCTCAGTTACCTAACTGTAAAGGAAGTTCCTACCTCATAGGGTTTTTTTGTGTGTGTGTACAGATTAGATGAGATAACATATGTAAAGTGTTCAGCAGAGAGACTAGCAGGTAATTAGAATTCATCCAATGTTGGCAGTTATAATTAGGTTTTATTGTGTCAAGTTATTTTCTAGGCATAGTAAAATTTCTGAGGCTACAGTTTCAGTGAAATGCTCTCTACTTTTGAACATGCCAATGGATTTTGGCAAGCCCCTTGTGAGGCTTTAGAATACGTCTATAGTGCTGTTGATTCTTAGGATTTTCTTCATAATTATTCCAGGTTTATAATATTCTCAGAAAATATCTAAGTATTAACTTCCATACATAGTATATATGTTTTGCTTCACCTTCTTTCCTGACATTTGGGATTACATAGAAACTTTCATGTGTTGATACAGGTACTTAGTAATCTTCTTGACTGCATATTGCAAATGTAAAGGAAATGTGAAGATAAAATGTAGAACTCATAATTTTAAAGTAATTTTTCTTTTGAAATTAAATGTAGTCAAGTGCCTAACTCTCTCCCACTCCCAATGCTGTTACAAAGTATAAACAAATCACCAATCATTCCAATGATTATGTAATTTTATAAGTTTTAAATAATAAATTTCAGCCAATTAATTAGAAAACACTATATAGATATTCAGATTTGACCATTCAGACAGAGAAAATTCACTAAATCACACTAAAGCTAATTTATCAACCAAATCATATTGACAGTATATTTTTTTCTATATTTTGCTGAAATCCAGTGTATCTCTTTTTCCTTTTGTTGCTTATGCCTGTGGTGTTATATCTAAGAAACCATTGCCTACCCTAATATTAGGAAGATTTCCGCCTATATTTTTTTTTGTTTTTTTCATTTTTGGCTGTGTTGGGTCTTTGTTGCTGCGCACAGGCTTTCTCTGGTTGGGGCAAGTGGGGGTTATTCTTCATTGCAGTGCACAGGCTTCTCATTGTGGTGGCTTCTCTTGTTGCGGAGCACAGGCTCTAGGTGCATGAGCTTCAGTAGTTGCAGCGCGTGGGCTCAGTAGTTGTGGCTTGTGGACTCTAGAGCGCAGGCTCAGTAGTTGTAGCACACGGGCTTAATTGCTCTGTATCATATCGGATCTTCCTGGACCAGGGCTCGAACCCATGTCCCCTGCATTGGCAGGTGGATTCTTAACCACTGCGCCACCAGGGAAGTCCCTTGACCGTATATTGACAATAGTGCTGGATGATTGACCCCACAGTTTCCATTTGTCTCTACCATTAACACAAATTCTTAACCACTTAATTCTGAGAAGTAGCTTCAGATACATCTGTTAACTTTCCTACAAGCATACCTTTCCTTCCTTTCTTTCCTGTGTCTTATTTTGGCTGATACAGTATAATACCAGGTATTAAGGAAGGAACAAAAGCCCTGATAATAAGGAGTTGCTTAATAAAGTGTTTGGTACTAGATTTTCAAAAATAGTTTCTTTTTATTAGTTTAATAAAAAGTATACCTAGTACTTGATTAGTCAGCTTTTGCTGTGACAACAAACCACAAAATCTTAATGGCTTAACACCAATGAAAACTTATTTCTTGCTCATAGGTTTGCAAGTTGGCTGGACTGGACAGGACCCAGGCCAGGTTCAGCTGGGTTTGGATCAGTTGCACTATTCCATGTGTCTTTTCACTCAGGGACTCAGACTCAAGAAGCAGCCACTATTTGGGGCATGCTTGCTTATGGCAGAGAGCATAATCTTAAGAGAGTGAGGAGAGGCATATAGTGCCTCTTGAAGCCTCTGCTTGGGTCGCTACAGTGGTCCTTCCACCACATTCTTTAGGTCAAAGCACGTCACATGGCCAAGCCCAAAGTCAGAGAATTATACTTTGTACCCAGGGAAGCTATGCCGAAGGAGGAAATGAGTAATTGTGAACAAAAGTGCAATCTTCTATAGTACTTATATTATTTGGTATATGACATTTGGCCTTCAGAAACCCCTAAATTCACACTCACATCACTAGGTGTTTTATATATAAGGCAGTCATAGAATTTTAGCATTTTTGAGATGAAGGGACTTTGAAGAATCTGTAATCCTACTGCTTCATTTAACAGATAAAGTAGTGTGACTTGGAGATGTTAAATGACTCTTGCCTCTGATAAGATTCTGTTAGTGGCAAAGATGGATGTGAAACCCAGCTTACCATTCTTCACAACCAATACATTCCATCACCAATTGGTTAGTTATTTAGCCTAGCCTAGGTACTCTTCTGAGAAGTGAAAAAGAGTGAAACTTCTAATTCAGAGTAGAAAAATTAAGAGTTTACCATAGCTCTCTCCTCAGCCTATAAAGATTTAATAATTCAATTTTAGTTCTACTAAAATTAATTGTCCATTTACAGTAAACTGGGTTCTGCACAAAGGTCTTCAAGTCAAAAATATAGAAACATTAACGCTTTACCAAAACCACTGAAAGGATAGAAAGACAAGACAGGATAAAGTACAATTGATATTTATGTGACTATCAAGATTATAAATTAAACACAAAATAATTAAAAGTAGTTTACACTAAGATTAACTAGTATCCAGTAGTTTCCCTTATCCACAGGGGATATGTTCCAAGACCCTCAGTGGATGCCTACGGATAGTATCAAACCCTATACTTACTGTGGTTTTTTCTTATACATACATAAATATGATAAAGTTTAATTTATAAATCAGTATAGTAAGAGATTAACAATAATGAATAATAAAATAAAACCATTATAACAGTGTACTGTAATAAAGGTTATGTGAATGTGGTCTATCTCTCTCTTTCTAAAAATATCTTATTGTACAAATGTAAAGGCTTTTCCATCTTAACTTAGCACACACCGTGGCCATAACTTTTCCATGAGGTGCAACAGCAAAAGTAGCATGAATTTCTTTTTCTTTCTTCAGAATTTCATGGATAGAAGCTTTGTTCTTACCATAGATCATAGCAACATCAGCACATGATTTTTTTTCTTTCCTTCTTAAGTCTAGAATCATCTTTTTACGTAAAAGAAGCCCTTTACTGCTTCTCTTGGGCATATCCAAATTGCCAGCATCACTATTCCTGTGCTTTTGGGCCACTATTAAGTAAAGTAAGGGTAACTTGAACACAAGCCCTGCAATAACGAGACAGTGGATCTGATAACTGAGGTGCCTACTAAGTGACTAATGGGAAGGATATGTTGGACAAAGCGATGATCCACGTCCTGAGTGGGATGGAGCAGGATGGCACATGATTTCATCACACTACTCATAACAGTGCACAATTGAAAACTTATGAGTTATTTATTTCTGGAATTTTCCATTTAATATTTTAGGATTGAGTTTGACCGCAGATAACTGAAACTGTGGAAATAGAAACTGGATAATGGAAGGACTCTTGTAGTGCCTGAAATAAATACAGACATACCTCATTTTATTGCACTTTGCTTTGAGCTTCACAAATACCGTTTTTTACAATTGCGTTGAGCAAGTCTATTGGCACCATTTTTCCAACAACATTTGCTCACTTCATGTCTCTTTGTCACATTTTGGTAATTCTCACAATATTTCAAGCTTTTTCATTATTATTATATTTGTTATAGTGGTTTGTGATCAATGATCTTTGATGTTACTATTACCACTCAGATGATGGTTAGCATTTTTTTAGCAATAAAGTATATTTTAATTAAGGTATGTACATTTTTTAGACATAATGCTATTGCACATTTACTGGACTGCAGTATAGTGTAAACATAACTTTTATATGCACTGGCAAACCAAAAAATTTGTGTGACTCACTTTATTGTGCTGGTCTGGAACCAAACCCTTAATCTATGAGGTATGCCCATACATAAAAAGCAAAGAATCTGCTAAATGTTGCCTGATACTTGAAGAATTAATTTTCTTTGGGAACATTTTGACAAAGTGGTTAACGACATCATGTTGTGCATTCCCCACTACATAAAGTGAGTGGTATGTTTGTGAAAGCAGTTTTCAGAGATGCTATAAAATTGATTATATATAAGGAAAGCATTTATTTAAAAACCTTTTTTGTATCTCTTTTAATAGTAAGAAAGCATTGTCGTAAACTTCAGAATTCCTATATAAATACTAATTGTGTCATTTTGATAAGCTTAATTTTCATGCTCTTGGCGCAGTTCACTACAAATATTTTTTCCATCTTTTAAAAAGTAATAGTGATTTTATGAAAGTCACATAGAAATCAAGTAATAGACTCTGGGGAATAGTGAGGAGTGCTAGACTATCTACCTGAATTGTACTCTAAGTTAAATACAACAAGAAGAGAAGGATATGAAAGGGGAAGTGACCACGTATATCAACAGTAAATACCAGACATAAAAGTAGTAGATTAGTTCATTTCAAGCCTCTGAATTGTAAAGAAAATGCATAAAGTTGGATAACAGAGAGACATTTTATCCTTAGACTCCAAAATAAGAAACTGGATCATCAAAACATCTTGAATGAATAAAAAATGAAATATATTTAAGAAAACTTTTAAAAAGAATAGGGGAGTAGAGAGATCAACTTGCCTGGGTAATTCCTCTTCACACCTCACACCCTTTAGATTTTAGTTTTCATTTCATTTTCTTTGGTAAGCTTTTCTTTCTTCCCCAAGTCTGGACCAGTAGTGGCTCATAGCACCCTGTATCTGCCCCACGATAATCTATCTATAATATAATTGCTGCTTGCTTGTCTAGTCCCATCTAGTACACTCTTTTAACTTCATAGAGGAGGGACCATGTCAATTTTGTCAGCTGTTCTATTTGTGGTATCTGGCACAACTCCTGGCTACATATACAGTAATCCAAAGTATTTGCTGAATGAATGAAGTGTGATGTGTGCACATGTTCATGTGCATGGTGAGAGTCAGGAACTTTCCCTACAAGGTATTAGAATGAATCAAACTTACCACATTAAAAAACTGTGGTACTAGCAGAGTCTAGAAATTCATGGAACTTAATAGAATTCAAAGACCTTACTAAATATAAAAACATAATGAATTACTGTTACCACTTAAAAAATTGTAGTACTAGTAGAATGTAGAAATCCATGGAACTTAATAGATAGAATTCAAAGATGTTACTAAATATAAAAACATAATATTTTATAAAGAAAGTATCAACATGGCATGGGAAGGATGAATTATTGTACAAATAATATTGAGAATCGTCACTCTTTAGGGGGGTAAAAGATTCCATTGGATCTAAGGCTTATGTTCAAATCAACACTGAATAAAATATGGATGATGTTTTTGACTTTTACATGGAGAATTTCTAGTAATAAAAGAAATGAAGTTAATCACAAAATGATAAATATTAAGACTACATAAAAATTAAGCAGCATACTAAAATTAAGAGGCAGATGTTATACCAAAAAAATTAACAAATGTTTACTATCTTAACAATAAAAAGATTTCTTAAAAATCAGTAAGAAAAACATCTCTGTCATTATAAAATTGGGTAAAAAAATAGACACTTTGAAGAATACATTCAATTGGAGGAACTTGTTCCACCTCACTAGTAATAAATAAGCACAAATTAAAGCAGCAATATAATATAATATAGTACAGTTATCCCTCTGTATCCATGGGTCCCGCATCCACAGATTCAACCAACTGCAGGTGGAAAATTTTCCAAAAAAATTCCAGAAAGTTGCAGAAAGCAAAACTTGAATTAGCCGTATGCAGGCAACTCTATACATAGTATTTACATTGTATTAGGTATTTTTAAAGTATATGGGAGGATGTGCATAGGTTATATGCAAACACTATGCTATTTTATACAGGAGACCTGAGTATCCATGGATTTTGGTCTCTACAGGGGGTCCTAGAACCAAACCCATGCATACTGAGGGATTACTGTATATTAAAAATTAGAAAAAGAATTAAAACTTATACTAATTAATGCTGATAGGAGTAGGCTAAGAAATGCATTCTTATCATGGACAGTGTTTAGAATGTGAATTGATACTTCTCTGGAATGTAATTTAGCAAGTATCAAAATCTTAAAAATGTTCATAATCTTTAAACTAGCAATTCCACATTTAGGAATTCATCCTATCATAACCAAAGATTTTGTTTGTAAATAGAGGGTTTTTATCATGTAATTCATTAAATAAATATTTATTAAATCCAAACTATGGATAAGACACTGTGTTCGATGTTCAGGATATAATAGTAAACAAAACAAGACACATGCATCTAAGGGGGATGTACAAACACATAAACAGATGCAAGTATAATAGCTAGTATTTAAATAGCTTAAGTTTTCAGGCACTGTTCTAGGTGCTTTCCATATACTGTGTTGTATCCTTCCAACAACCTGATAAGGTAGGTGCTATTATTGTGTATTATTGAAGAACGAGAGGTCAAGTGATTTTTCTCAAAGTCACTCAGCCCATGCTGAAGATGGGATTTAAACCCAGAAGTATGGTTACATCCACACTGTTAACTGCTGTGTGAGGATCGTTATAACAAAGAGTACATTGTTTATTATGCTAAAAAGTTGTCCAAATAGAAAAAGAGTTGAAGAAATAAAGCTATATTTAAATAATAGAATTTTATTCAGCCATGATAAAAAATGACATTTTAAAAAAGCTTGTGGTGATATGGGAAACATTTATAATTTTAGCTAAATCAACATAGATAAAATGAATCCAATTTTGCTATTAAAAAGTGTTATATATAGATATGAGTACTATACATATTTATGTATTCACAAATTCTATATATAATTCACATTTATATATACATATTCATTTGACATTTGTTTCCCTCACTAGATTCTGAGTTGATGACATGATGCTTGAGTGGTTTACCCCTGTAAACCTAACAATTATCACTTTACCTGGACATAATAAATACTAAGTTTTAATTGAATGAGTAAATGAATGGGAAAAATAAAGTCTAGAAAACTATCCACCTTAAAATGCTAGCAGTAGTTTTCTCTAAATTCTGGAATTGTAGATTATTTTAATTTTCTTTGTTATACTTTTTAGGTATTTCCATAATTCCCTCTAGTGAACATATATAGATTTAACTGACTTAGGTTTTTAGAGTGAAGCAGGTTCTAAAGGGAACTGGTGTTTAAACAGAATTAACAACCATCTGTCTTAGATGGCTTAGACATCAATCTGCTGGAAGATAGGAAATTTAACCAGATGATTCCCTGAAATTCTTGTTAGAAACAAGTTACCTGGTATAGCAGATATCAATTTATTGTCTCTCAGCTACAAATTTGTACCCCATTGCCTGCTCTTCAGAAATAGAGATGAGCCCTTTAAATAATTTTCTTTTGCCAGCCTGCACAGTTGAGGGCATTGGAGACACATAATAGGAGAAAGGGGGTTCTCCTTCCTGGTTCTGGGGTGCTTGCTCAGCAGGCTCCTGTAGTGTGAGCAACTTCTCCAGCATCAGGTCCTTGCAGTGCATGGTGGTCAGCAGCACCCTCCAGCCTGCAGTTTATCTCAGTGCCCACCTTGGGCAGTTTCATGGTAGAGTGACTCCAGCAAGGCACCTTCCAATGAACAGTTTTCCTTGGCCTTCTAGAGAGCAGATTTCCAGCAAGTTCTGGCAGGCTGATCCTCAGCAACTTACTCTGGCATGGCACCCTAATCACTGCCTTGCCATTCATTGAGACATGGCTATTCCCTGACAGGTCTGGATCAGCCTTAGGGATAGGGGACATCTTCAAGTACTCTGTCTTAGCCCTAAGGTAGTGGCTGCTCCTTATCTGCTATTCCTGTATTCTTTAGAGCTCCCTTTACTCTACTAGCCAACCCTTCAATATGCCAATCCTCTGTTCTTTACATATTAAAATTTTCCTGTTCAGATTCTTGTATAGTAGTTGCTGTCTCCTAGTTGAACTCTGACTGATATACCTGGATTTTGTGAATTTCAATAATTTTATTATAATTTCCCTCCTCTTAACTAAAAAAAAAACAGTAAAGGATATAATTAAAATATTACAATGGGTATGTTTATTATAGAAATCAAGTACGATAATTATTCAACTATGGAAAAGGTGATATAAAGAAAGTCTCCTCAAAGCATATAAAATTCTAAATGAGCAAGTACATGGTGTAAGCTGGATAAATATCTCTAAATCAGGGAAGAAATGTAAGGTATTAAAGAAAAATACTCCCTCTGCAGTGATAAACAGCATGAAAGCAGAGCTATTAGCAAAAAAGTTACTAACAGGGGTAAAACTATCAGAAGACAAAATGATATATGCAAATAAGAAATAAAATCAAAATCTCCATATACAGGCCACCAAATCAGAAAGCCAAACAAATAGAAGTGAGCTCCTTTTCTGCAGGGCAGTGGTGCTTATCTAATTCTGAATATGATGCTCTCAAATCAGTACTACTCACCTTTTATTCAAAGGACAACTTAAAAACAGCAGAATGAACCCAAACTTTCCTTAAGGAATAAGTTTGCCCCAGGAGAAATAAGTAAATAAAACTGCAAATGCAGATCTGAAGTAATTATTAAAAGGAATTACACAGAGAAATTTGCATTAAAGCTAAGGAAATAATTCTAGCTCTATCCTAATCTGCAGTCACCAATTATGAAACCCGAAGCGCATTTACCTTATTTCATGGTAGTCATTGTGATGATGTAGAAATTCCATGGGCTTAGGCCTGGGATGGACTGGGTTTAAAGTGGAGATTCAAAGAATGGTTATCTACAAAGATTTGGGGATAAGTTTATCAATTAAAGGAAATAACACTTGTAAAAAATTTAACATATTATATTGCATATAGTAAGTACATAATAATATTAGATATCATACTGTTATTAATAAGTAAGACAGCCAAAGATCATATTAATATTTTATTGGCATCACACATTATTATTTGTTCAAAATGTCTTTGAGTTTTTTTCTGCAAACTATTGTACTAGGAGTGGTAGAAGAAATAAAGATTATTGGATATGCTAATACCTTCCCAACTTCTTAATTCCCTATCCCAAAAAGTGTTTGAATCATATCTTTTACTCTACTTGAAATCAACAAAAACTTGAGTTTTTTTTTTTTTCTGTCAACAGTTGTTAACTCACAGGTCCCCTATTTTTTACTTGTGTGATTGATTTTGCAACTAAATCCACCGTTTAATCTTACTCATGTTAATATTGTGGGTATTTGGCCCAGGGCACAACATCGTTTTGGCATTTGTTGTATTAGCTCTCTTTCTCAATGCTGTGATAACCAGAGATTTGATAAGCATTTCTTTTGGGTATTCATCTAAATTAGAGTTTTATGGTTCCTATTTAATGAGTATCTAGTATATGACAGACACTATACATACATCACCTCACTTAATGCTCACCATGAAGAAATGTTGAGGCTCAGAGAAGTTCAACATCACATTCAAAGAAAGAGAAAGAGACAAACTTTGAATCTACATTTTTGATTTTTGAAGCACATGCTTTCACCATTATATTTATGGTTCCTAGTACATTAGAAATCACATGAAAAACAATTATATGTTTCCAAGGCTTTACCCAAGAATGTCTGATTCATCAGGTCCTGAGTGGAACCGAGGAATCTGTATTTGAGAATTGCTACACTATTCCATGCTGTCCCTAGTGAACAGAAAAGGTCTAAGACTCATATCAGACCCCTGTGGTATATTACTATATCCTTCCTGGTTGTATAGATCCATTTATTAATACTCTCTGGATATAGTATACCATATTTTGCTATTATTTAACTTATAATTACTGTTTAGTTCATAGGAGATTTGTGATACTTCTTTTATGTTGCATGAAGCAGAAGAGAACCCCGTATGCTGAAATAGGAGCTTAGCTGAAATCAAGATAATCTGCCTAAATGTAAATTCATCCATTCTTTGGATAATAATCCTAGTAGCTTCAATGGAAAAGAAAATTACTTTAGTATTCAACAAGTAATCTCTATAACAATGTAAAATAGATGCCCAAAGTGGTAGGATTATATACAAAGAAGAGCAGGCTATAATAGGGAAAATGAGAGTATATTATAGACAAATTCCATCCTTTTCCCAGTTACTCTGAGAGCTGGCACTAGGAGCTAGAGAAGAAAGCAACAGGCTAGTGTCATCAAGGGAATCTTGCATAGAGGAAATGGATTGGACGTGAGCCGAAAGCTTACAAAATGGGTAGGTCCTGGTATAAAGATGGATGATATAGCAAGCAAAGTGAAAGAAAAGAACAATGACAACATCCAGGAATTGACATGCTGAGTGAAAGAGATCACAAGGAAACTAGACTGATCAAAGTTATGGTTTATGCTCTGGATCCTGGGAAAGGAGATAAAATTGGGCCAGAATATAGAAAGCACTAAAAGCAGAATGGGGGAAGAGATTGAATTTAATTCGATATGACCAGAGGGACTCAGTGTAGATTTTTAAGTATGAGATGACACGAGAAAGCACTGTATTAGAAGGTGATGATAGTTACATTCACTACTATTTATTATGTGCCTACTGTATGCCAGGATTTTTATAAGCAATAGATGGATTTATTCTCCTCCACAAATTTATGTGATTGGTATTATCTCAGTTTTGCAGATTAGGAAACTGAGACTTAAGGAAAATAAGAGGTTCACCCAACAGTTCACAATAAAATGTAGTGAAGCCAGCATTTCAACCATATACATCTGACTCTAAAGACCAAATATGCTGCCTCACTTGAGATTGGTCTGGCATCCTTGTAAGATTTATACTGAAGAGAAGCAAAAATTCCAGTTAGGAGAAAAGTAACCTGGGCTTGGGTCATGTGGTTTAGTTTTATATTCATTGGACTTGAAGGGATAAGATCTCTGTTTGGGATTGATAGTCAGGTTACAATTTGAATTACAATATGAAGCAAATTACAAGGTCAGATCTCATAGGAATGTATCATGAAGTAAGTTTTTAAGAATTATTGAGAATCTTTAGCTTTAGCTCTAACAGACTCTAAATTATTTAGAAAAAAAAACTAGGTTCTTAAGAGAAATAGCTTTCATAAACATCAAGAGAAATTTAGCGGACCAATATGCCAAAAAAAAATTGCCAGTGAGGGCTGAGGAACTCAATCTCTGGATGTTTAATCTTTTGAGTGAATAATTAATGGATTGGTCAGATCTCTCTAAGGTTTTTATAAATGGTGTGACTTTTATCTTCAGATGAGTCTTTTGCCTGACACAAGTGTCCTGTCAAGATAGGTATCTTGATTTCTTAGTAATCTATCACTTTGTTTTATATGAAACACAGATTACGAGAGATAATGAAAATAAGAAAGTAGGTTATAGTATAGTTTCATCACAGTCACTAAAGTCAAAGAAGAATTTTTTGGTGGCTGCAAGAAAGTAGTTATGGCAAAACTCAATTCTGTGTGGTTTTCCTTAAGTCTTTCAATGTTTCTCTGCCTAAGTAAGCTATTCTCATAGCACAGATTCTCTTGCAGATATTCGCTAGAATGTTTGATATTTATGTCATTCTTATTTGTGCTTTTGTTTTAAGCATTACTTCTCAATAGCATTATAAGATATGTATTTATTAAAACTGAATTATGTAGCATGAGGTATCTAAGTCAATGGCAGAAAAATGTTCTCCAAGCCAAGCTAGGCAGAATGATCCCCAAAAATAATGCCAGCAGCCCAATTTCACAAACCCTACATAACTCTTAGGTCATCTCCAGCCAGATGTGAATTAATTTCAAAGCAAACATGAACCAATTTTATGAAGGTTATCCATACACAAAAAGAAATTTTACAGAGCACTTTTTTCTGGCCTAGCCTGGGTACCAACTGCAGCATTTGGTTCAGCTCAGCAGGTAATGTTTTTTTAAAAAGGTCTGCATACCCTTTTAAAGGATTTGTGTTTCTGGATCAGAATGAAAAGAGACCCACTTCCTTTCTTCCCTTTTATGTTCTTCCCCATCTCCACCATAGGAACCCACAGACACTATTTTCACTAACTCGCTGTGCAACCTGGGTCAAGTGATTTAACCTTTTTAAGGATCAGTTTCCTCCTCTTTAAAATGAAAGGTTTGAACTAAAATGATGTCTCTCTAAAGTCCTTTATACTGTTCAAGTTCCATGATTCCTTCTGACACAGCTTAGAATCTTTATATTCTTCTGTTCTCTTTATATATATTTAGCAACCTGAATCTCTACCTCATAAAATATACTAACACAATTTTCCATTGTTCCTTTAAACTATCCTCCTGCATTACAACCTACTTCATAAACTTTGTCTTCCTTCCAGTTACTATGACCTTGCCTAAAAGAAGTACCCTACATCTCCTAGAGAGAAAGAGAAGAGTTATTCCTTAGGTCCTCAGATCTTGCCCATCTGACTCCTCAGACTCCTCTATTGACTAATTGGCACAGTAACTATTTAACAGTACCCCAGCCAATGTCAGTGGCCAGTACCTTTGAGATTAGATGAATTAGGATCATCTTATTTGACACCTGGAAGTGTTTCCACTTTTAATCACCCTAAAATTATTAAAATTATTTGTTTTAAACACAGAAGTTTCCAGGTTGTCTTTTTTCAGAATTGGAAAGGACATGGTCCACAGCCGATAAATGTCAAAATAAATAGCTTCATCTGTTCTAAGAATTAGCCTAAACGTTTTTCTTCGTTTTAAGCCATTTGAAAACAGCAGTGATTACCATGAGAAAAGTGGTGCCTATTTAAGAGGTAATTATAAGAATATGAAATTGACAACAAAATTAGTGCTCTTAGTTGTTTTATAAAATCATATTAGCACTTGCACAGCAGACTGGATAAATCTCTTTCCTATTGCTTATAGCTAATTAAAATATTAATACATTTGAAATACAAAAAATGTGACTGATCATAAGCAAATACTATTTGCAAAAGATAAATTTACTGTGCACAGAAAATCACCTCTAAGGAAATTAGATACAAAGGGTATATTTAGTTCATGTAGTTGTTGCCCAACCCAACCTTTAAAACCAGTGGTTGGTAAGAATTTATTTTTTAGAAAGCTATAAATCTTTAATAGCAAGGGTTTAACTAATATAAAACCATGAATGTGTTTGTCTTTGCCAGAATCTAATGTTCTTATAAAATTCATTTAAGGGTTGAGCATTTATTATTTGAACCTCATTTAACAAAGTATACATGCAAATCTTATAATTCATATATTCCACAAACCTAAGAGCATCTTATTAAGTGGCAGAGATAATGCTAGGCAGTGGTAACACCACTGTAAATACATGGTGTCTGCCCTCAAAATGTTTAGGTGGGGACAGAAAATAATTATGATGCAATATTATGGGTGTTACAATAGAAGGGTGTCTTAGCTCAGGTTGCTATAAGGGGGGCTTATAACCAAATTTCTTACTCACAGATCTGGAGACTAGGAAGTCCAAGATCAAGGTGCCACAGATTTGGTGTCTGGTGAGGGCCTGTTTCTAGTTCATAAACTACCCTCCTTTTACTGTGTCCTCACGGAGCAGAAGGGGTGAGGGAGCTGTCTGTGATCTCTATTATAAGGGTGCTAATTCCACTCATGAGGACTCCATCTTCATGACCTAATCACCTCCCTACCTCTAAATACTATCATATCAAGGGAATAGGTTTCAATATATGAATTTTGGGGAGACACAAACATGCAGTTCATAGCACAGAGTATATGAGGTACAATGGGAGTAACTATGCTTGTCAGAAACGGAAGTTTTTTCAGAGGCTATAAATGACACTAAAAGAATAAGAATGTCAACAGATAATAGAAAGGGATTAAGAATAGCATGGGCGAACTTCCCTGGCGGCGCAGTGGTTGGTGGTCCGCCTGCCGATGCAGGGGACGCGGGTTCGTGCCCCGGTCCGGCAGGATCCCGCATGCCGCGGAGCGGCTGGGCCCGTGCTCCGTGGCCGCTGAGCCTGCGCATCCGGAGCCTGTGCTCCGCGGCGGGAGAGGCCACAGCAGTGAGAGGCCCACGTGCCGCCAAAAAAAAAAAAAAAAATAGCATGGGCAATAGTACACACACATACATGCAAAATATTTTGTGTAGCCGGGGTATAGAGTTCATAGAGAGATTGCTGACAGTTGATGTTAATCAGGGAGATCAGATAAGGAATGACCTAATAAGATTCATGTGTTTGTCAGGGTAAATAATACTAGGTGGCCAAACAATTCATAAATCCCAGTGGCTTAACAAATGTAAGTTTATTTCTTGCACACATAAAATAGTTCAATTGAGTGTAAAGTGGGCACCTACTATGTGGTAATTCTGGAAGCCTGGCTTATTTTTCCTTATGGTGCCATCAGCTTCAAGAAGTATCTGATTAATAATATCAAATGCTGCCTAGAGGTCAATCCAAAAAGACCTGAAAAGTGCCCACTGAGTATGACAATTAAGTGGTCACTGGTGATGAATTCAGTAGCTGTTTCATTGGAGCATAGGGGCAGAAGCTACAAGGTAGTTAAAAGGGTGAAAGAGAGGTGAGAAAGAGGAGCCAGTAAACACCAGCTACTCCATAAAAATCTTTGATATGAAGGAAAAGAGAAAACAAGGATTATAGATCAAGGGAGACATATTTGAGGGATTATTTTATTATTTGTTTTTGTCTGTTTTTACCACGAGTGAAAATTGAACATGATTATACGTTGACGGGAAAGAACTACTAGTTTGTTTAGAGGAAAAGTTTGCAGATACTGAGAAGAAACTAATCATTGATTAAGTGAAGTCCCAGAGTAGGCAAAAGGCTGTGAGATTCAGAGGACAGATACAAGGGTTTAGCCTTACATTGGAGGCTTTATGCTCTACCCATTGACCTGGGAGAGAAGCAGATGAGAAAAGGAAAAGTAATTTTAAGACCATTTCATGAATGTCAGGGACAGTGTTTGAGGTTCAAGTATATATCTATGATAACACTTCAAATAATTAAGAAATAAACCATCTATTTTAAAACAATTATGAATCATGAGATATTCAACATATTCCTGAAGGGTCTGGAAGGCTACTTAATTTTCTTCACTGAATATAGTTCCTGCTCACTGAATGTGTTTGAACACCAAGATATTTCCTTTATAGACTTAAAAGATACACATATAAATTAATACATGATTTCAAACATTACTTTGGAATGTTTAATAATGTAAATCTTTGAAAAGTTTGAAAACGTATGTTACATAGGGGTAGAGTAATTTTAAGGTTTCTTCCTGTGTTAAGAAATGGAATATAACTGCATTTTTCTTTGGACAGAAATAGGGCAATTTGATTTCTTTTTGTATTTGATTAAAAATATATTAAGGGGGCTTCCCTGGTGGCGCAGTGGTTGAGAGTCCGCCTGCCGATGCAGGGGACACGGGTTCGTGCCCCGGTCGGGGAGGATCCCACATGCCGCGGAGCGGCTGGGCCCGTGAGCCATGGCCGCTGGGCCTGCGCGTCCGGAGCCTGTGCTCCGCAATGGGAGAGGCCACAGCAGTGAGAGGCCCGCGTACAGAAAAAAAAAAAAAATATATATTAAGGAACAAATCATAGCATTCTTATTTTTAACATCTTTACTGGAGTAAAATTACTCTACAATGGTGTGTTAGTTTCTGCTTTCTAACAAAGTGAATCAGTTATACACATACATATATCCCCATATCTATTCCCGCTTGCATTTCCCTCCCTCCAACCCTCCCTATCCCACCCCTCTAGGTGGTCACAAAGCACTGAACTGATCTCCCTGTGCTATGCGGCTGCTTCCCACCAACTATCTGTTTTACATTATGTAGTGTTTATATGTTCATGCCACTCTCTCACTTTGTCCCAGCTTACCCTTCCCCCTCCCCATGTCCTCAAGTCCATTCTCTAGTAGGTCTGCATCTTTATTCCCGTCTTGCCCCTAGGTTCTTCATGACCTTTTTTTTTTTTAGGTTCCATATATATGTGTTAGCATACAGTATTTTTTTTTCTCTTTCTGACTTCCTTCACGCTGTATGACAGATTCTAGGTCCATCCACCTCACTACAAATAACTCAATTTCGTTTCATTTTATGGCTGAGTAATATTTCATTGTATATATGTGCCACATCTTCTTTATCCATTCATCTGTCAATGGTCACTTAGGCTGCTTCCATGTCCCGGTGATTCTAAATAGTGCTGTGATGAACATTGTGGTATATGACTTTTTTGAATTATGGTTTTCTCAGGGTATATGCCCACTAGTGGGATTGCTGGGTCGTATGGTAGTTCTATTTCTGGTTTTTTAAGGAACCTCCATACTGTCCTCCATAATGGCTGTATCAATTTCCATTCCCACCAACAGTGCAAGAGGGTTCCCTTTTCTCCACACCCTCTCCAGCATTTATTGTTTGTAGATTTTTTGATGATGGCCATTCTGACTAGTGTGGGGTGATACCTCATTGTAGTTTTTTTTTTGCGGTACGCGGGCCTCTTACTGTTGTGGCCTCTCGCATTGCGGAGCACAGGCTCCGAACACGCAGGCTCAGCGGCCATGGCCCACGGGCCCAGCCGCTCCGTGGCATGTGGGATCTTCCCGGACTGGGGCACGAACCCGTGTCCCCTGCATCGGCAGGCGGACTCCCAACCACTGCGCCACCAGGGAAGCCCCCCCATTGTAGTTCTGATTTGCATTTCTCTAATGATTAGTGATGTTGAGCATCCTTTCATGTGTTTGCTGGCAATCTATATATCTTCTTTAGAGAAATGTCTATTTAGTTTTTCTGCCCATTTTTATAATGGGTTGTTTGGTCTTTTGATATTGAGCTGCATGAGCTGCTTGTATATTTTGGAGATTCATCCTTTGCCAGTTGCTTCACTTGCAAATATTTTCTCCTATTCTGAGGGTTGGCTTTTCATGTTGTTTATGGTTTCCTTTGCTGTGCAAAAGCTTTTAAGTTTCATTAGGTCCCATTTGTTTATTTTTGTTTTTATTTCCATTTCTCTAGGAGGTGAGTCAAAAAGGATCTTGCTGTGATTTATGTCATAGAGTGTTCTGCCTATGTTTTCCTCTAAGTTATAGTGTCTGGCCTTATTTAGGTCTTTAATCCATTTTGAGTTTATTTTTGTATATGATGTTAGGGAGTGTTCTAATTTCATTCCTTTACATGTAGCTGTCCAGTTTTCCCAGCACCACTTACTGAAGAGGCTGTCGTTTCTCCATTGTATATTCTTGGATCCTTTATCAAAAATAAGGTGACCATATGTATGTGGGTTTATCTTTGGGCTTTCTATCCTGTTCCATTGATCTATATTTCTGTTTTTGTGCCAGTACCATACTGTCCTGATTACTGTAGCTTTGTAATATAGTATCTGATTCCTCCAGCTCCGTTTTTTCTCAGGATTGCTCTGGCTATTCAGGGTCTTTTGTGTTTCCACACAAATTGTGACTTTTTTCAGTTCTGTGAAAAATGCCCTTGGTAATTGTATAGGGATTGCATTGAATCTGTAGGTTGCTTTGGGTAGTATAGTCATTTTCACAATATTGATTCTTCCAATCCAAGAACATGGTATGTCTCTCCATCTGTTTGTATCATCTTTAATTTCTTTCATCAGTGTCTTATAATTTTCTGCGCACAGGTCTTTTGTCTCTTTAGGTACGTGTATTCCTAGGTATTTTATTCTTTTTGTTGCAATGGTAAATGGGACTGTTTCTTTAATTTCTCTTTCAGATTTTTCATCATCAGTGTATAGGACTGCAAGAGATTTCTGTGCATTAATTTTGTATCCTGCTACTTTACAAAATTCATTGATTGTCTCTAGTAGTTTTCTGGTAGCGTTTTTAGGATTCTCTATGTATAGTATCATGTCATCTGCAAACAGTGACAGCTTTATTTCTTCTTTTCTGATTTGGATTCCTTTTATTTCTTTTTCTTCTCTGATTACTGTGGCTAAACTTCCAGAACTATGTTGAATAATAGTGGTGAAAGTGGGCAACCTTGTCTTCTTCCTGATCTTAGTGGAAATGGTTTCAGTTTTTCACCATTGAGGACAATGTTGGCTGGGGGTTTGTCATATATGGCCTTTATTATGTTGAGGAAAGTTCCTTCTGTGGCTTCTTTCTGGAGGGTTTTTATCATAAATGGGTGTTGAATTTTGTTGAAAACTTTTTCTGCATCTATTGACATGATCATATGGTTTTTCTCCTTCAATTTGTTAATATGGTGTATCACATTGATTGATTTGCATATATTGAAGAATCCTTGCATTCCTGGGATAAACCCACTTGATTATGGTGTATAATCCTTTTAATGTGCTGTTGGATTCTGTTTGCTAATATTTTGTTGAGGATTTTTGCATCTATGTTTGTCAGTGATATTGGCCTGTGGTTTTCTTTCTTTGTGACATCTTTGTCAGGTTTTCATATCAGGGTGATGGTGGCCTCATAAAATGAGTTGGGGAGTGTCCTCCCTCTGCTATATTTTGGAAGAGTTTGAGAAGGGTCGGTGTTAGCTCTTCTCTAAAAGTTTGATAGAATTCACCTGTGAAGCCATCTAGTCCTGGGATTTTGTTTTTTGGAAGAATTTTAATCACAGTTTCCATTTCATTACTTGTAATTGGTCTGTTCTTATTTTCTATTTCTTCCTGTTCAGTCTTGGGAGGTTGTGCTTTTCTAAGAATTTGTCCATTTCTTCCAGGTTGTCCATTTTATTGGCATATAGTTGCTTGTAGTAATCTCTCCTGATCCTTTGTATTTCTGCAGGGTCAGTTGTTACTTCTTTTTCATTTCTAATTCTATTGATTTGAGTCTTCTCACTTTTTTCCTTGATGAGTCTGGCTAATGGTTTATCAATTTTGTTTGATAAACAAAATGGTTTATCAATTTTGTTTATCTTCTCAAACAGAAATCTCTTAGTTTTATTGATCTTGGCTATTGTTTCCTTCGTTTCTTTTTCCTCTATTTCTGATCTGATCTTTATGATTTTTTCCTTCTACTAACTTCGGGGTTTTTCTGTTCTACCCTCTCTGATTGATTTAGGTGTAACACTAGGTTGTTTATTTGAGATGTTTCTTGTTTCTTGAGGTAGGATTGTATTGCTACAAACTTCCCTCTTAGAACTGCTTTTGCTGCAGTTTCCCATAGGTTTTGGGTTGTCATGTCTTCATTGTCATTTGTTTCTAGGTATTTTTTGATTTCCTCTTTGATTTCTTCAGTGATCTCTTGGTTATTAAATAGTGTATTGTTTGGCCTCCATGTGTTTGTATTTTTTACAGATTTTTTTCTTGTAATTGATATCTAGTCTCCTAGCATTGTAGTCAGAAAAGATACTTGATACAATTTCAATTTTATTCAATTTACCAAAGCTTGATTTGTGACCCAAGTTATGATCTATCCTGGAGAATGTTCCATGAGCACTTGAGGAGAAAGTGTATTCTGTTGTTTTTGGATGGAATGTCCTATAAATATCAATTAAGTCTATCTTGTTTAATGTATCATTTAAAGCTTGTGTTTCCTCATTTATTTTCATTTTGGATGATCTGTCCATTGGTTAAAGTAAGAATTTGTAATTTCATTTATTGTGTTGTTCATCATTTTTTGTTTGCTCTTTAGTTCTTCTAGGTCCTTGTTAAATGTTTCTTTTATTTTCCTCATTCTATTTTCAAGATTTTGGATCATCTTTACTGTCATTACTCTGAATTCTTTTCCAGGTAGACTGCCTATTTCCAATTCATTTGTTTTGTCTGGTGGGTTTTTACCTTGCTCCTTCATCTGCTGTGTGTTTCTCTGTCTTCTCATTTTGCTTCACTTACTGTGTTTGGGATCTGCTTTTCTCAGGCTGCAGGTTCGTAGTTCCCATTGTTTTTGGTGTCTGCCCCCAGTGGCTAAGGTTCATTCGGTTGGTTGTATAGGCTTCCTGGTGGAAGGGACTGGTGCCTGTGTTCTTGTGGCTGCGGCTGGATCTTGTCTTTCTGGTGGGCAGGACCATGTCCGGTGGTGTGTTTTGGGGTGTCTGAGACCTTTATATGATTTTAGGTGGCCTCTGTGCTAATGGCAGGAGTTATGTTCCTGTCGTTCTAGTTGTTTGGCATAGGGTGTCCACCGTTGTAGTTTGCTGGTCGTTGAGTGGAGCTGGATCTTAGCATTGAGATGGAGATCTCTGGGAGAGCTTTCGCCGTTTGATATCATATGCAGCTGGGAGGGCTCTGGGGAACCAGTGTCCTGAGCTCAGCCCTCCCACCTCAGAGGCAGAGGCCTGACACCCCGCTGAAGCACCAAGACCCTGTCAGCCACATGGCTCTCTGGGCTTCTATTTTGACAGTAACAATGTGACTCTGGATGGTGTGGGCCACTGTTTTCTCCAGTTGGCCAAGGAGAAGTATGAGGGTGCCCAGCGTCTCTTGAAAATGCAAAACCAGTGCTGTGGCTGCACCCTCTTCCAGGATGCGCAGTAGCCTTCTTAAGATGAGTGGGGTAAAACCCCGCATTCTGTGGAAGCTGCTGTTCTTAGGGAGAAGAACCTGAACCAGGCACTATTGGATCTCCGTAGCATTCTTAATATAAGCATTTTGTGCATTTTCCGTTGTTTGAAAGGAGCTTAAGGGAAAGTTCTAAACATTTTTGTTTATTCATCAAGACAAAATGTTATCTGAAATGCCATATGAAAAGGAGGTGAAAGGAACCATTTTCCTAATTTTAATTATACTAAATTATTCTGTTAGTTTTACCATTTTACTTTTAGATAATTGGATCCATTCTGCTTTTCTCCTTGTAGAATCCACAGCATCCACAAAAGTGATGAATTCTAAAGTGTTAGATAGGCTTTGAATATATTCTCATGAGCTTAGGGCAGTTTACCACTCTGGCCTCACTTTTCCTTTTCTAAAATGCAGATATTTACTGGCTCTTTTGGAATCATAGAATCTCGGTGTAAAAAGGAAGCTTAGAAGGAATCACAAATACCCCATGCTAGTGCATGCACAAATTCAGTCACTCAGTGAACAGTTGATGAGATCCTACCTCTTTATCCTTATTCCAAGTCCATCTCTCCCTTACTGTCTATGTTCCAGCCACACTGACCTCTCAGTTCCCTAAGCTCCTTTCAACCTCAAGGCCTTCTCGCACTCTGTTCGTTCCATGTGCCTACAGTACTCTCTGCCTTAACCTGTCCCTTGGTCTGGCTGACACCTACTCTTCTTACAAGTTTCTATAATTCAGGTCACTTCTCTAGAGAAAACTTTCCTTGCCTACCCACGAAAATTAGCTTAAATCCCCCATTTAAATGCTTTCTTATTTTCATATATCTTTTTGTCATATCACGTGTAATAAAAGTTGTGTTTAATTAATGTGTAGTTTTTAATCTAATGACTCTGTGCCACCAAACACTAATCTCCATGAGATCAGGAACTATACCTGTTTTGCTCACTCCCATTTTCCTAGGTCCTAAAAGAATGCCTAGAACATAGTAGTTATTCAATAGAAGTTTTTGAATGAATGAAGAATAACGGTACCCAGCATTTGATACTGAAAAATACTTACTGAGTCGTAAAGAATCATTGTTCCTAAGAAACTCGTACTCTATTAGGGCAAAGTCATGTAAACATGTAATTACTAAACAGAATAGTGGCTAAGAAGGCAAATGTTGAATTGGAATGCCTGGGTTGAAATCCTGGCTTCTTCCCATACTAACTGTTTATCATTGAGCATTGACCATGATCTACTCAAGGCTCTGTTTCTTTATCTGTAAAATGGGGGAAATTATAGTACCAGCCTATGTCAGATAATGCAGCTTGCCTTACTCACTACCCATTTCAATGCCATTATATCTCACTGTCCTACCATAGAGCCTGAAAAAAAAAGTCATACTTCATTTGTAAATTCCCTTCAAGCTAAAGTTCCACTTGGAACTTGGTTCCCCTGAGCAAACTTAGAGGCAGAAGGGGGCTGCAAAAGCAGCAGCCACACGTGACAAGCATGGTGGTAGAGATATCTGGTTCCTTTTAGACAGTTCCAGTTGAATGTCTTCAATCTAGACTTAGGTACTTATCCTCGTGGGTGAGTATTTCTTCTGGAATGGTCAGGTAGTGTGAGTAGTGTGTATTACTTCTGTTGGCATTAACCCCGGATGCCTCATTTCTGATTGTGAAACTCCAAGCTTGTTTCTTTAGCCCTCCCAAAGATTCTGTGAGCTACATAGTACCTAGAAGAAACTCATTTCTGCTCCAAACAGCTAAAGAGGATTCCATAGTCCGCAGTCTACTCACTAATAACTTATTGAAAGGGTTAAATCTAAGTGGAAGTTTTATCCTTGAGATTCAAATGCAAAGATTGCAGCAAATCAAACTAAGACAACCAATACTACATTTGTCAAACAACTTAATATTACTTTCTCTGATTTTCTATCAATGCCCTTCCTCAAAGTTCCTTAAGGTGTCAGTTTCTTGATTGAGTACCTGTATATGGGTATTGTTAGTTTTGACAAGTGCTCAATTAAGTTGCTATTAAAAATATATGTATATGCTATTAAAATATACATATACATATATATGTATTTAGAGAGAGAGAGAAATTTGGTTGGAAGAATATACTACTTGATTATATTGTATTATTTTTTCTTCATTTTATTATTTCTCAGAAATAAATGCATTATTACTTATATATCTTTAGAAAGACAAGTATTTTAGCTATTAATCCCTCCAGATTGGCATTGTCCTTTCATTTTTTGAAGAAGTTCTCACATGTACTAATCTCACAACAACCCTGTAAGGGATTTAGTAATATTGCCATTATACAACATGCAAACTGAAACCAAGAGAGACTAATAATTGGCAGAGTCAGAACTTGAATGCAAATCTTCTGTGTCATGTGCTTTCTTGCTTTACCACAGCTGATCAGTAGTTCATTAAGGGAAGTTCTCTGTAAAATTATATAAATTGTAATTACCAGGGCCAAATGAAAGACTCGAATTAGAGCCGGGGCTGTATCATTGATTAGGTGCACTATTTGGGGCAAACTAATAAACCTTTTTCATTTCATTTCTAGCTATTACATTGGGATACCACAAACTTCTGATCAAGATGGTCCCATAAATTCACAATACATAGCAATGAGAAACAACGTGTAAGGCTAAAAATCCGAAAGACAAGGCCCAATTCAAAAACCAGATAAACATTTCAGTGGACCAGAAATGCAATAGAACCCCAAATAGTACATAGGTTTGAGGGTTGGGGATTGTTAGATTCTGATCCAGTAGCTCAGTTTCTGTATGGCAGAGTGACTAAAAGTGTTTTGTGCAAAACTGAAAATGTGATCCAAGGTTAAAAGCCAGGATCAGGGGCAAAGCAGGGGTCAGGAGGATGGGTGCCTGAAATCCAAAATTTAAAAATACATAAAGAAATTTAAAACTAATAAGTTCAGCCAATAAAATCAACAACCAAAACATGATTCTTTTCAGATAAATTAATTTCATGGACCATTCTAACAGGTATTTTTAAAAGCTTGAAGAGATAAATACATTTTATTTAGAAAAAGCAATAAATTATTAATCACAAACAGGAGAAATAAAACTATGAGAGGCAAATAGCTTAGAAAAGGAATTAGAGCTCTTAGAAGTGAAAAATAGTGATCACTAACAATACATGCTCTATTAGCTTATAAAATTGTAAGACCATTGTGAGGACTAAACAGGATTGTGCAAGCCTGTTTTTGTGAATTGAAACATTTTATACTGTGGAATGTGGGATAGGGAGAATAGTCTGGGAGATCTCTGCATAGAGGTCTCTAAGCTATGGGGCCGGCAAGGAACTGGGGTAACTCTAAGAGAGGGAAAGAAACATAAAAGAGAGAATATATTGGCAAATTTCACTTTATTTTAGAATTTGCCTGAAGAACCAGTCTTCTGGGACACCCTGACTAAGATCTGTATGTTAAGGAAGAAAGGATTTGTGCCTTTTTAAAGTGCCCATGAAATAGCCACTCCTATTTCTTGTAGAGAAAGGAGAAAGGGAAAAGGTACTACATAAATTAAGGCTATCACTATCTTTCCCTTTTAGGGAAAACAAAATCACCACCTGGAGAGGAAAATGTCTGGACATGGAAAGTTTATGTTTTTTCTAGTGTGCATTTATAGGGTAGTACGCATCTGAAATTGGGCATGCAAACCTTAATTTGTGTATGGTATATTTTCATGCAAATGTGACATGCATATCTTAGTGCTTGCTCTGTTCCACTCAAAAGTAGGTGGAGATATGAATATTACTGAGCAAGTATAATTTTCATACAAGAATTGTGTGGGCAGCTTCCATTCTGGTTAAGCATCTTAACAAAAATGAAAAGCTCAGATAAGAACAGTGGGATTTTGTAAGTGTTAATATTACAGCATGAATGTTTCTCATCACTCTCTATGCCTGTTGGGCCTTGAATTAGAAAGAAAAGAGCCATCCAGGCCAGAAGACAAATTGTAACATGGGGAAAATTGATAGACAGGAATGCTTTTTCCTATCTTTTAAAAAATATACATATATTTTTAGAGGAGAAAATGGTGATTTGGAATTCTCTGATTTGGAAGTCAGGCCAAGAAAATGGTGATTTGGAAGTCAGGCCAAGCATGATGCTTGACCTAGATTATAAATATTCTATGTTCTGAAACTGAAACACTTGGAAATACTTTCTGATGAAATTCAGAATAATCTAACATGAGCAATAAAGCTCCACAGCCTCAGATCATATGAAGATTAAATCTGGCAGTGGTTGAAGTACATGAAGTGTGATCAAGCTGTACCTACCCTACAACTCACCACACGCTTTGTTTTGAAGAAACTGAAAACTGGAAATGTGACATTTACCCCCCTACCACCTAATGAAATCAGGGATTCTGATTGACTAAACAAAACTTTTATTGACTAAAACACATGCTAGTGGGAAAGTGGCTGGAAATGTGAAAAGGGAAGGCCATTTTCTTGAAAGTGAGTAATAACCAGTAAGCCTCTCTAGAAACATATCCAGGTCTGGGAAACAACAGAAAGAGGTGCATAGAAAACAATTCTGTGACAAGACTCCTATTCTGAGTTTGGGTGAGTTTGAGGAATGCAGATTCCATTTAGAACCAAACTATGGATGAGCTAAATCAGCAAGAACTTTTTTGCTTGGTGACCCAAAGAACTTTAAAAGCATCTCACCCAGTGATTGGTGCATAAGTAAAGGCTATATTTGGATGTGAAAATGGAGACACGTATAAAGATCTGATTTATGTATAAAATTGTGCCATCTAAAACGAGTAATGAAACTGTGCTTATAATTATGCACCTGCTTCTTGAATCCATCCCTTAATTTCTATTCTTGGAGTCATCAGGGTTCTTATTACCTCTTGCCTAAAATACTGCAATAACTTTCTAACTGGCCTTCTTCCTTTAGTCTCTTCCCTGTCCACAGCATTCTCCTACTTAGAAATTTTCAGTGGCTCCCCACTGCCCACTAAGCACAAAACATGGCAGTCAGTATTTTCTATGATCTGGAGCCAAAGATACGTTTCCAGCCTTACCTGCTATTACTTTTCTCCATGTGCTTTATTCTGCAGCCAAGTTGGCTAATCATCATTCCCCAAACATCCTCCAGAGTGATATTTCTAAAACACAAATATGATCCTGTTATCACCTAACTTAAACCCTTCAGTGACTTCCTATACTGTTACTCTGTAGGATTAATCCCAAAGTTATTAGTCTGTGTGATCCTCTAAATCTGGTACCTGTCAAGCTCTCCAGTCTTTTCTCTGCTCATCAGACCCCAACCCACCCTCCTCAAAACCTATAGTGAAGCCATGTGGAGCTACTTAAAACTATCTAAATAGACCAACTTATTTCTTGCCCTTAAGCCTTTGTTAATGTTTTTCCCTCTGTCTTTTATACCCTTCCCTGCATCTTCCTGCCCTCAATGCCCCAGGGTCCACCTGGAAAAAAGAAAAAAAACCTTATTATTTTTTCTAAGATTCATCTCAAGCTCATCTCCTTCACAAAAGCATTCCATTTCTATAAAACTTGATTGACATCTTCCTCACACGAACCCACTGTTCCTCCTGTAACCCCAGTACCAGGTACCTATTTTTATCATTAAAATGTAACACTTCTTTTGCATTAACCATTTCCTAATATGTCTAAAACCTCATTAAGGGCAAGGACAGTGTCTTATTTATCTTTGTAATCTTAGCACTGCACACAATGCAAAGCACAGAATAGTGTTCAATAAATAGTAGCAAAGTGCTAACTCCTTAAGAATACGGCCTGTGGGATACTCGTAGTGCTTAATGACTGTCTACTGAGAGAATGAATGACTAGACGGTGGATACTTATAACTTTCAGGCCGTCTTCATATGCAATAGTCAAGTCTCTCTCTCAGACAGTACACTGTGTGTTGTAGAGCGGTGCTTCTCAAACTTTAACATGTACATTAAATCACCTGCACATCCTGGGGAAAATGGTATCTGTTTCAGTAGATCTGAGTTAGTAGATGCTGACGCTGTTGGTCCTCACACTACACTTTGAGTGACAATTAGAGGACTCTGGGGCAAGGGATTTCACAAGAGAGGTTCAGGAGACATACAAGTAGCCAAAGGAACTCAACAGAAGGCAGGGGACTACTTAGTGGTGCCACAGGTGTTACATATCCAGGCAGGCTTTTGAGGCTGTGCTAGGGGCTGAGGTTTTATCTTTACCACCTTTATTTCTCTAACCACACCACATGGTTTTCAGAGTCAGGCTTTTCTCCCCTTCACTCCCCCACCATGATTCAGCCTGTATAAAAGCTCCCCAGATTCCATTTTTAGACTAACCTGAAGCTGTTCTCCTCTCTGCTTTTCATTAACTGAAGTTCTTTCTGCTTTATTGCTTAAACCCTGGAAACCTAATCTTTCCAGTTTTCAGAAGCCTCTCCAGCTGCCTGAATTATTTTGCCTCCATTTTAATCAGAAACAGCTTTTCCTTTTCCAGCTAATGCACCAGCTTCACCTCTGCAAAGGCCGATTTCCCAGCTGCTGCCGCTGTGATTGATAAGTACAGCTCTCATTCTGAAAGACGCTGCTCTCCCCTCCCGTTTTCAAGAGAACATGAAGTAGTCAGGATTTTAAACTGTAGGGTGGCTTAGGCAAACACCAGCGTTCTTTCTGTTGACTGATCAAATGTCATAAAGGAAAAGCAAATGTAGGAGAGAAACTGGAGATTTGGCTGGCAGTTGCAGGAGCTTGTGAATTCATATATCATGGAAACCGCCAATCATTTGCTGGTGTCAATTTATAATTAGAGATGCCATTTTAAGGTGAATTTTGACATTTACTGCTACTAGTTGACTTTTTCCAGTAATGTCTAGTTTCACATTATAGCACTGTCTCTTCCTTCAGGAAGTTAAGTAAATCCAGAGGTTTCAGAGTCAATCCAGGAAACCATGAACACATTAGAAAACCATTTTACATCTTAATATGTAAGCCGTTATTATCACACACACACACAAGCACAAGCAAATACATATTTATAATTTAATTATAAAATTTATAAAAGTGAAATTACAAAGTTTTATTATTTGGAATAAAGTTAAATGATTACAAAGCTTTTTTATTCCCCAGCAATATCCAATGGATCCATCAATACATTGTTTAAATAACCACATTCAAAATGCAGAAAAATAATGTATTTGAAATCTGTTGTCATATACTTTAACATTTCCTCCAAACTATGCACATAATCTAAACCCTAAGTATTAAATGGTTTACCTGCTGTTTAAAAATAGGCTTGTTTGATTAATTTTTCACTGAGGGGATAAAAATTGACCCAATTTTTTTATTAGTAATAAGCTGGCACATGCTTTAACCGAGTTTAGAGCTTCCACTGACTTCAAAGGAGGCATCAGTTTCTATTAGCTTCTTGAAGCATGAAAGACCAAACAGATTCACTACCTGAATGCTGGAAGCTTCTAAATGTACATTTATTTGCTCTAGATTTCAAACCCTGCTATCAGTACAAGCAGTGTATCTTTAACATCTGTGATAGTCTGCCTCCATTAAAAATTAACCCTTCCCCACCCTCACTCTTTCTAAAACAGATACAGACAATCTCAGAAAAATGATTCTTTGGAGGAAAATGCTATCTTTGTTTTAGAAAACAACCCCAAGTTGTAGAATTTCAGAGCTGGAATGAATCCTAACGACCATCCAGTTTCTCATTTTATAGCCAGGAAAGAAATAGAGCTCTGTAGAGTTGGCAAAGCCACATCTAAAGAGTGTTTCCTGGCACTCAGGCCAGGAATCTTTCCATAACCATTATTTATGGGATATGTGTATTGACTAAACCTAACAGCATTTATTAGATCTCTAATCGACATATTTTGTAAATAAAGCATTAACTCTTCCTAGAAGGTTTAAGTGTAACTGATAGCGCTCCTGGTAAAGGAAAATTTTCTTCCGTTAAGTCATACCACAGGTTTTCCCCTAGTCATTAGCCATTGGATTGAATCTTAACTACTTTTGATTCTCTTATGAGGTGAAAGAGAAATTTCTTAGATAAAGTAAGCTGAGGGGTTAAGTAGAAGCAGAATTCTGTTGTAAATGAGAAGACTAAGCACCTTGATTCTTAGGTTTGTATTTTATAACCAAAATACCAATATCAGTTTAAGGGAGAAATAAGCATAAGTTTAGGACTTCTGAACAATGATAAATGTGAATGAATTTTAAAGAGGGTACTATCTCTTGAAATTATATCATATGAAGTATAAATGGAGTCTTTGGCTAATTTTAGAAAAATACTCATCACAAATATGATAAATGGTTGTATCTTTAACATATGAAGAGGCCATACAAATTTATCCAAGAAAAACACTTATAGCTAATAATAGAAAAGTGGCCTAAGACATGAACTAGCATTTACAATGAACATGAAAAATACTTAAACAAGAAATGCAAATTTTAAATGGCTTATATTTTTCACCTATAAAAGTAACTAAATTTCTCTCCCTTTTTTCAATAATCCCTTTTTCTTTTATAAAGACATCTATTGAATAGAATGTGGTAAAATATACCATATATACTACATGTCCGTATTATACATATACTATATAATCTTTCTGAAAAATTCCTCAAAAGTATATATTAAGAACCTAAAATGTATGCAGATTCTTTACCTAGTAAATCCACTTCGATTCTTTACGTAGTAAATCCACTTCAGGGAATATATATCTCAAGGATCAGATGCAAACCAATATTTGTGGAGATTGCTGCATGATTTGTAACAATAAAAAACTGCAATAAATAAAAATTCTCAAGCATAATTAATGGACTAAATAAATCATTAAATACCCAGAGTATTTTAATATTTTTTAATATTCCAGGAGAGAATATTATTTTATAGCCTTTGGAACCATGATTTCACATGATATATAAGGACTAAGAAAAATTTTGGCAGTATAATATTAAATGAAGAGAATAGTTTTCACCAAATATGGAAAGATTTTCAACCATTATTTGTTTCAAATATTTTTTCTGTCCTTTATGTGCTTTATTTTGGGTAGTTTCAGTTGCTATATCTTCAAGTTGACTAATATTTTTTCTATAATGTCTAATTTTCCCTTTTTCCTGTCCAGTGTATTTTTTATCTCAGATGTTTATTTCTGGAAGTTAGAGTCATGTCTTTTTTGACATCTTCCCAGTCGCTACTTCACTTTTTAAACATGTGGAATATAGTTTTAATGTGTGTTTTAATGTTTTTATCTCCTCATGTGCTAATTCTAACATATATCAGTTTTGGATCACTTTTGATTGATTAATTTGTCTCCTTATTGGGTCATATTTCCTGCCTGTTTGCACACCTAGTAATTTTTGATCAGATGCCAGACATTGTGAATTTTACTTTGTTTGATGCTGGATATTTTTCTATTCCTATAAGTATTCTTGAGCTTTTTTCTGGAATGCAGTTAAATTATCAATACTTCAGAACTGTTTGATCCTTTTGGGTCTTTATAATTATGTTAGGCCAGAACACAGCAGTACTAAATCTAAGGTTAATTATTTCCTACTACTAAGCAAGATCCTTCTGTGTACTCTACCTAATTCTAATCTGGCTGATGGGAATGGGCACTGCTACCGGCCCTGAATTATCAGTGGGCACTCTTACCAATAATTCTTTCAAGTGGTTCTTTTACCAGGGTTGGGTCATTTCTTCATTTTCCTGCACTGATCATTAGTGAGTTGAATATTTGAGGGAGTCTATAGATCTCTGAAGTTTTATTTCTATGTAGCTCTCTCCTTTACATGCTTTGCCCTGACAACTCTAGTTACCTTGGTCTTCCCATACTCTCAGCTCTTTCTCACCAACTCTGGGAGTCCACCACTCTGTCTGGGTTACCTGTTCCTGCAACACAGCTTGGAAAATCTCTCATGGCAGTAATCTGGGCAGTCATAGGACTCACTTTGTTGGCTGTCTCTCAGAATTTCTGTCCTTCATCTCCTCATGTCCAGTATCTTACAAACCATCACTTCTTACATTCTGTCTTCTGTTTTCTTCTTATTTTGGTCAGGAGGTCAAATTTGGTCTCTTGTCTAGAAGTGGAAGCCCTTACCTTTTTATGTCTGTTTTTCATGTGGTAAAGGAGGAGCCTCACTACACATGGAAAATATGAGAATATAAATAATCCCAAATTAATTTAAAACAGATACATGCAAAATACTAGCACATGCATACATATTCATGTTAAAAGAAGAAAATATCAAAATATTAGCAAAAGGGCTTGTTCCTGGGATTATATCTGATTTATACTTTTCTAACTTCATACTTTTCTAAATCATCTTCTAGTATGAAAATATATTAATGTTACTAAAAATGAATATTACATAAGTATATATAACTTTTGGGAAAAGAAAGCACACTTCTATTTTGCTTGAAAAATCACATAATAATGAGTAGCATATACATATGAGTAACACATACACACACACACACACACACACACACACACACACATAACACACACGTCTGATTTCATAAAGGGGATGTGGTATACTTTCCAATGAACTAAACACCCAGTGGTGGAGGTTGTAGGTTCTCCTTACAGTAGACCTTTCTTCAAAAGCTGAAAGTCCAGTTTTCAAGGAAGCAGAGAAAGAGTATGTCATTGCTTGGTATTGGGATGGGATAATATCTAAGCTCCTTCCAATTCTGAATTTCTGTGCTTGCTATTTCTTCTGAGAATACCAAAGCTTAGTAAATTATTAAATTTCAAGGACAGACTGATTCCTTTGGAAAGAGGTAACTTTATACAGCCTCTTCATAGTCACAAATGAATATCTCTTGTGGAAATATCAGATAAAACAATTTCTGGGAATGCAATGAAAAGGCATAACTGGCTAAATGAGCAATTTCATGTCATTGTGAGGAGATAAAAGTGAAAAGGCTAAAAATCAAATACAGTCTTAACATAGACTCTATTTGAAAGGAACTTACTAAACTAAGTAGATTTGTAAGTACACTCTGAGGAACTCAGAAGAGTGTGCTCCAGAGAAAAGCAAAAGCAGAGAAGCATAGTGCTAGAAAGGACCATAGACATCTTCTGGTCCACTGTTTCCCAAATGAGGCTACAGACTGCCTGGGTTTGAATCCTGATTCTGCCACTTACAAGCTGCCTGACTTTGGGCAAGTTATTAACCTCTCTGTGTCACAACTTCCCATCTGTAAAATCAAGATTAAAATGGGTGTTGTGAGGATTATATGAGTTAATGCAAATATAGAGCTTAGAACATCTGGCACACGGTAAGACTTAAATAAATATTAGCTATTCTAGGTGTATATGGATGGATTTTTGTTTTGTTTTGCTTTTAACTGTTTCTTTTTTTTTAACATCTTTACTGGAGTATAATTGCTTTACAATGGTGTGTTAGTTTCTGCTTTATAACAAAGTGAATCAGTTATACATATATCCCCATATCTCTTCCCTCTTGCGTCTCCCTCCCCCCCACCCTCCATATCCCACCACTCTAGGTGGTCACAGAGCACCCAGCTGATCTCCCTGTGTTATGCAGCTGCTTCCCACTGGCTATCGATTTTACGACGTCTGATTTCATAAAGGGGATGTGGTATACTTTCCAATGAACTAAACACCCAGTGGTGGAGGTTGTAGGTTCTCCTTACAGTAGACCTTTCTTCAAAAGCTGAAAGTCCAGTTTTCAAGGAAGCAGAGAAAGAGTATGTCATTGCTTGGTATTGGGATGGGATAATATCTAAGCTCCTTCCAATTCTGAATTTCTGTGCTTGCTATTTCTTCTGAGAATACCAAAGCTTAGTAAATTATTAAATTTCAAGGACAGACTGATTCCTTTGGAAAGAGGTAACTTTATACAGCCTCTTCATAGTCACAAATGAATATCTCTTGTGGAAATATCAGATAAAACAATTTCTGGGAATGCAATGAAAAGGCATAACTGGCTAAATGAGCAATTTCATGTCATTGTGAGGAGATAAAAGTGAAAAGGCTAAAAATCAAATACAGTCTTAACATAGACTCTATTTGAAAGGAACTTACTAAACTAAGTAGATTTGTAAGTACACTCTGAGGAACTCAGAAGAGTGTGCTCCAGAGAAAAGCAAAAGCAGAGAAGCATAGTGCTAGAAAGGACCATAGACATCTTCTGGTCCACTGTTTCCCAAATGAGGCTACAGACTGCCTGGGTTTGAATCCTGATTCTGCCACTTACAAGCTGCCTGACTTTGGGCAAGTTATTAACCTCTCTGTGTCACAACTTCCCATCTGTAAAATCAAGATTAAAATGGGTGTTGTGAGGATTATATGAGTTAATGCAAATATAGAGCTTAGAACATCTGGCACACGGTAAGACTTAAATAAATATTAGCTATTCTAGGTGTATATGGATGGATTTTTGTTTTGTTTTGCTTTTAACTGTTTCTTTTTTTTTAACATCTTTACTGGAGTATAATTGCTTTACAATGGTGTGTTAGTTTCTGCTTTATAACAAAGTGAATCAGTTATACATATATCCCCATATCTCTTCCCTCTTGCGTCTCCCTCCCCCCCACCCTCCATATCCCACCACTCTAGGTGGTCACAGAGCACCCAGCTGATCTCCCTGTGTTATGCAGCTGCTTCCCACTGGCTATCGATTTTACGTCTGGTAGTGTAAATATGTCCATGCCACTCTCTCACTTTGTCTCAGCTTACCCTTCCCCCTCCCCATATGCTCAAGTCCATTCTCTAGTAGGTCTGCGTCTTTATTCCCGTCTTGCCCCTAGGTTCTTCATGACCTTTTCTTTTTTTTTTTCTTTCAGATTCCATATAAATGTGTTAGCATATGGTATTTGTTTTTCTCTTTCTGACTTACTTCACTCTGTATGACAAACTCTAGGTCCATCCACCTCTCTATAAATAACTCAATTTCGTTTATTTTTATGACTGAGTAATACCATTGTATATATGTGCCACATTTTCTTTATCCATTCATCTGTCGATGGTCACTTAGGCTGCTTCCATGCCCTGGCTATTGTAAATAGTGCTGTGATGAACATTGTGCTACATGACTCTCTTTGAATTATGGTTTTTTCAGGGTATATGCCCAGTAGTGGGATTGCTGGGTCACATGGTAGTTCTATTTTTAGTTTTTTAAGGAGGCTCCATACTGTTCTCCATAGTGGCTGTATCAATTTACATTCCCACCAACAGTGCAAGAGGGTTCCCTTTTCTCCAAACCCTTTCCAGCATTTATGGTTTATAGATGTTTTGATGATGGCCATTCTGACTGGTGTGAGATGATACCTCATTGTAGTTTTGATTTGCATTTCTCTAATGATTAATGATGTTGGGCATTCTTTCATGTGTCTGTAGGCAATCTGTATATTTGTGTATACTGAAGAATACTTGCATTCCTGGGATAAACCCCACTTGACCATAGTGTATGACATTTTAATATGCTGTTGGATTCTGTTTGCTGGTATTATGTTTAGGTTTTTGCATCTATGTTCGTCAGTGATATTAGCCTGTTTTTTTCTTTGTGACATCTTTGTGTGGTTTTGGTATCAGAGTGATGGTGGCCTTGTAGAATGAGTTTGGGAGTGTTCCTCTCTCTGCTATATTTTGGAAGAGTTTGAGAAGGATAGGTGTTAGCTCTTCTGTAAATGTTTGATAGAATTCACCTGTGAAGCCATTTGCTCCTGGGCTTTGGTGTGTTGGAAGATTTTTAATCACAGTTTCAATTTTAGTGCTTATGATTGGTCTGTTCCTATTTTCTCTTTCTGCCTGGTTCAGTCTCGGAAGCTTGTGCTTTTCTAAGAATTTGTCCATTTCTTCCAGGTTGTCCATTTTATTGCCATATAGTTGCATGTAGTAATCTCTCATGATCCTTTGTATTTCTGCAGTGTCAGTTGTTTCTTCTCCTTTTTCATTTCTAATTCTGTTGTTTTGAGTCTTGTCCCTTCTTTTCTTGATAAGTCTGGCTGATGGTTTATCAATTTTATCTTCTCGAAGAAACAGCTTTTAGTTTTACTGATTTTTGCTATAGTTTCCTTCATTTCTTTTTCCTTTATTTCTGATCTGATCTTTATGATTTCTTTCCTTTGCTAACTGTGGGGGTAGTTTGTTTTCTTTCTCTTAATTGCTTTTGGTGTAAGGATAGGTTCTTTATTTGAGATGTTTCTTGTCTCTTAAGGTAGGATTGTATTGCTATAAACTTCCCTCTTAGAACTGCTTTTGCTGCATCCCATAGGTTTTGGGTTGTCATGTCTTCATTGTCATTTGTTTCTAGGTATTTTTTGATTTCCTCTTTGATTTTTTCAGTGATCTCTTGGTTATTAAGTACTGTGTTATTTAGCCTCCATGTGTTTGTATTTCTTACAGATTTTTTTCCTGTAATTGATATCTAGGCTCATAGCATTGTGGTCGGAAAAGATACTTGATATGATTTCAATTTTGTTAAGTTTACCAAGGCTTGATTTGTGACCCAAGATATGATCTATCCTGGAGAATGTTCCATGAGCACTTGAGAAGAATGTGTATTCTGTTGTCTTTGGATGGAATGTCCTATAAATATCAATTAAATTCCATCTTGTTTAATGTATCATTTAAAGCTTGTGTTTCCTTATTTATTTTCATTTTGGATGATCTGTTCTTTGGTGAAAGTAGGGTGTTAAAGTCCCCTACTATGATTGTGTTACTGTCAATTTCCTCTGTTATGGCTCTTAGTATTTGCCTTATGTACTGAGGTGCTCATATGTTGGGTGCATAAATCACTGTTTGTTTGCTCTTTAGTTCCTCTAGATCCTTGTTAAACGTTTCTTGTATTTTCTTGTTTCTATTTCCAAGATTTTGGATCATCTTTACTATCATTATTCTGAATTCTTTTTCAGGTAGACTGCCTATTTCCTCTTCATTTGTTAGGTCTGGTGGGTTTTTGCCTTGCTCCTTCATGTGCTGTGTCTTTCTCTCTTCTCATTTTGCTTCACTTACTGTGTTTGGGGTCTCCTTTTCGCAGGCTGCAGGTTTGTAGTTCCTGTTGTTTTGGTGTCTGTCCCCAGTGGCTAAGGTTGGTTCAGTGGGGTGTGTAGGTTTCCTGGTGGAGGGGACTAGTGCCTGTGTTTTGGTGGATGAGGCTGGATCTTGTCTTTCTGGTGGGAAAGTCCACGTCTGGTGTGTTTGGGGTGGCCTTATTATGATTTTAGGCTGGCTCTGTGCTAATGGATGGGGTTGTGTCTTGCTAGTTGTTTGGCATAGGATGTCTAGCACTGTAGCTTGCTGATCGTTGAGTGCAGCTGGGTCTTGGCGTTGAGATGGAGATCTCTGGGAGATTTTTCCATTTGATATTACGTGGAGCTTGGAGGTCTGTTGTGGACCAGTGTCCCGAAGTTGGCTCTCCCACCTCAGTGGCATAGCCCTGACGCCTGGCTGGAACACCAAGAGCCTGTCCTCCACACAGCTCAGAATAAAAGGGTGAAACGAAAGAAGATATAGTAAAATAAATTAAAATAAAAGTTATTAAAATAAAAAATAATTATTACAAAAAAATAATTTTAAGTAAAAAAGAAATAATGGACAGACAGAACCCTAGGACAAATGGTGAATGCAGAGGAATACATACAATATCACACACAGAAGCATACACATTCACGCTCACTAAAAGGGAAAAAGGGGGAAAAATATATATATTGTTGCTCCCAAAGTCTACCTCCTCAGTTTGGGATGATTTGTTGTCTCTTCAGGTATTCCACAGATGCAGGCTACATCAAGTTGATTGTGGAGATTTAATCCGCTGCTTCTGAGGCTGCTGGGAGAAATTTCCCTTTCTCTTCTTTCTTCACACAGCTCCCAGGGTTCAGCTTTGGATTTGGCCCCGCCTCTGAGTGTAGGTCGCCTGAGGGCATCTGTTCTTCAGTCAGACAGGATGGGGTTAAAGTAGCAGCTGTTTAAGGGGCTCTGGCTCACTCAGGCTGGGGGGAGGGAGGGGTACAGATGCTGGGCGAGCCTTCAGCAGTGGCAGAGGCCAGCGTGGCATTTCACCAGCCTGAGGCATGCCGTGCATTCTTCTGGGGAGGTTGTCCCTGGATCATGGGACCCTTGCCGTGGCGGGCTGCACAGGCTCCTGGGAGGGGAGGTGTGGAGAGTGACCTTTGCTTGCTCACAGGCTTCTTGGTGGCAGCAGCAGCAGCCTTAGCGTCTCATGCCCGTCTCTGGGGTCCATGCTGATAACCGTGGCTTGCGCCCATCTCTGGAGCTCCTTCAAGCAGTGCTCTTAATCCCCTCTCCTCATGCACCAGGAAACAAAGAGACAAGAAAAAGTGTCTTGTCTTTTTGGCAGCTCCAGACATTTTCCCGGACTCCCTCCCGGCTAGCCGTGGCACACTAGCCCCCCTTCAGGCTGTGTTCACACCGCCATCCCCAGTCCTCTCCCTGAGGTCTGACCTCTGAAGTCCGAGCCTCAGCTCCCAGCCCCTGCCTGTCCCCGCGGGTGAGCAGAGAAGCCTCTTGGGCTGGTGAGTGCTTGTCGGCACCGATCCTCTGTGTGGTAATCTCTCCGCTTTGTCCTCAGTACCCCTGTTGCTGCGCTCTACTCCGTGGGTCTCCGCCCGCGAAGGGTCTTCCTAGTGTGTGGAAACCTTTCCTCCACAGCTCCCTCCCACTGGTGCAGGTACTGTCCCTATTCTTTTGTCTCTGTTTTTTCTTTTTTCTTTTGCCCTACCCAGGTATGTGGGGGAGTTTCTTGCCTTTTGGGAGGTCTGAGGTCTTCATCCAGTGTTCAGTAGGTGTTCTGTAGTAGTTGTTCCACATGTAGATGTATTTCTGATATATTTGTGGGGAAGAAGGTGATCTCCACGTCTTACTCTTCCGCCATCTTGAAGCTCCTGTCGCTGGATGGATTTTTTAAAAAATTATTTTTCATGTATTTAATGTGCATTCAAAAATATATAGCTCTTTAAATCTGTGATTATATTAAGATTATTGCTTAAGATCATTTGCAGTGGTGACCTAAGGTTAAAACATTAATTAATCAAGCACTAATATGGTTGTGTGTGTACATTGCAAAAGTCATACTGGTGATATACAAAAGACTTAAGTACAATGCACTCACTTAACAAATGAGAAAATGATGCCCAAAGAGGGGGAAAAAAGCACTTATTCAAGAAGTTAGATGCAAAGTAAGATAAGGATCTAAATCACTTGAAAGTTCACTGCTTTTGCAATGTATTCTTCTAAACCTTCATTCCCACTTCTTACCCACACTTTGACTTCTGCTTTTGTGGATACAGTCAATAGTTCACTTTCTTCGGAGTTCCCTGTCTCCCCATTCCATGTCACTTATGCTATAAAGAAAATTTACTTCCACAGTTTTAGTAACTAGCCTTAAGTGTTAGCTCTGACAGACATAATGAAATAATTAACTTATTTAGACCAAATGTGACAAATAAGGTGAGTGTCATTCATTTAAGGTTAGAAATAAAACAAATAGCATATTTATATAAAACATGAGAGCAAGAAATGGCTCTACCCAATGCATGAGAAGCATTCAATCCAGTGCTGGATTTGACCATGTGTTAGAGTTAGGAAGACATAATGTCAAGAATCTGCACTGGTTAAAGGAGTAGAATTGCAAGAAATGAAAATCCTTGGCCATTGAATTCCACTCTTAAAAGTGAAATGGTAGTCGGGAAAGGAATATGGCTACATGAACGTCCCACAAAAATTGATTATGCATCAGGGTACGTGTTTCTCATTTAAGCTCCTGTCTAGTGGAGGTAAATAAATAATCACAGTACAGTGACACTTGCTATCACAGAAATAGGTAAGGGTCGAGGAGTTAATTAACTCTGTCCAGAGGTTAATACAGGCTATATAGGCAAGCTGACACTTGAGTTGAATCTCATGGGTTAGGTATAATCTTCTTGGCAGGTAAAGTAAAGGAGGAACAACCCAAGCTGAAGGGAAGGCAAATGTAAACACACTGGGTGCGTTCAGGGCACTGCAAATCATTTGATATGGCTGGATCCTGGGGTACTCATAACAGGGAATAGCAAGACATGAAGAGGTAAAAGAAGATGAGAATATTTTGCAGAAACTTTAGAATGTATCCCTTATGGGTAGGTTGAGATCCAAAATCAGTGTTACAGGCCTGTATGGCCAACTAAATAGATGCCAAAGACAGTCTTATGGAGGCTCATAAACACATTTACCCTTGACTCATCTCTAATAAAAATATTTACCTCTCCATTCATTCATTAGGTTAATCTTTATTTGTCTGCCTATTGTGTAATGTATTAGTTCACTCAATGTTAATAAAAGATGGGAAGGCTCCTTGGTGAAAGTTAGAGGAATATAAACATGGTCTGTGTAGTCATTTTGGAATAGCATCTCATGAAAAGTCAGACAAGTTGATTTACTTGGAACAGACTGATCTAAAAAGTGAGTTTGAAACAAGCAAAAAATTATTTCATCACTTTCTATGCAGGGGCCTTATAGCACTTCTTGTTACCAATTTACAATTCATGAAGAGCAGGTAGTAAGATTGAGCACTCTCATATTATAAAATGGAAGGAACAATGTTGTCCACTGCCTGTAAAAGTCCCTAGATGTTACCAGTGTATTTTGTTGATTAGCCTACATTTCTGACATCATTTCTTCTAAGATCAAGACTCCTAGTTGCTGGCCCTAACAGACAGCCTTTGGTGTAAAAAGGTGCATCCATTACAGAAGGGCAGTCCTAATGGTTTAAGAAATGACTCTAACCCAGATAGCCTTCAGCCTAGAAAACTGTAAGAATCATCCCTAAGATTTATTTTAATGTCATTGTCAAAATCTGTTCCTAAAATTCCACCAAATGTATCAACTATGCTCTCTAATAAAACTCATTATCATCTCTTTTTCATTTTTTCTTGTGATGTGGAGTGGAATAGTGTAGTTTGCTTTGAGGGAAAAATAATGCTCCAAAATTTGCACCCGTCAAGAGGAAATCACTCATTTCTGTCATTCTACTTGAGTATAAGATTCTTCAACACTATAAAAAGATGAAAAAAAGTAACAATAAAAAGTACCATGTTCCTCTTTCTCTCTCACCCTGCACTTATTTTTGGTATGGTTCTGACTTGTACATTGCAAGTACTTTAAAAATATTTTATGATTATAAAATTTAATGAAAAGCTTCTGAATATTTTGACCATTCAAAAATGCCTTGCACTTTTAAAACATGTGGGCAGATTATTAATCCAACACCCTGAGCACTTTCCAGTTTGAGTAATTATATTCCACCGACCTAGGTTCCCCCTGGTGGTTTCAGTTTGCATACAGCATTTTCTTCACTTCCAGTTCTAAATTCTGGTGGTGTTTACTTCCATACTGATGCCTGAATGTAACACCAATCTCTCTCTGTACCCATCAATTTTTATGAAGCTGAGGAAAATATACTTAATACCTTCATATGTATGCCCTCATTTTTATAAAACACATTTAACATGTATATCCAGTGGCCCCATTTATATTGGCTTCCCTTTCTCTCTAACTCCATGGAGGCCCCCACTTACCCACAGAGTCTACATTTGCTTCTTTCTTTTTGTATAAATATATTTCAATATATTGCTAGTGTTCCTGGAAATGTTCTAGAGAAGTCATTTAGTAGGGGGTCATAAATTCCTCACTGGGCTATCTAGCTATAGATTAACATTGGCAAGAGTAAGTTATGTTTGCTTAAGAAGTAATAAGAGCATAAGAAAGGATGGAATTAATAATAGTGCTATCTGAAAATACATTCGCTAATAAAAAATGACAACCACCACCATAACCACAACGTGATTAATAGATAATGTTTATTGAACTCTTACTATAGGTCAGGCCTTCTTCTAAGTGTCTTAAATGTAATAACTCATTTAATTCTCACAAAGCCCCATTTAGGTAAGTGATATTATTTTTCTTTTTTTAAATATGGGGAAAACAAGGCACAGAGATTTTAATAATTTGCTGAGAATCATATAAGCAGTAAGTGACAGGGCTGTAATTCAAGCCTAGGTAATCTGGCTACAGAGTTTATGCTTTTATTAGTCAGTTTCTCCAGAAAAACAGAACCACTTGGATACAGAGATAGAAAAATAAATAGAAAATGATTTATTATAAATAACTGGCCCACGTGATTATGGAGGTGGGCAAGTCCCAAGATCTCCAGGTGAGTGGCAAGTTGGAGACCAAGGAGAATAGATGGCTTAGTTGTAGTCTGAGTTTGAAGATCTGAGAAATAGGAGAGCTGATAGTGTAGTTCCCATCCAAAAGCAGGCAGGCTCGGGAACAAGGAAGAACTGATGTTCTACTTCGATCCTGAAGACAGGAAAAGAGCTGATGTCCCAGTCTGAAGGCATTCAGGCAGGAGAAATTTCCCCTACCTGAGGGAGGGTCAGTCTTTTTGTTCTATTCAGGCCTTCAGTTGACTGGATGAGGCCCACCCACATTACAGAGGGCAATCTGCTTTACTCAGTCTACCAATTTAAATGTTGATCTCATCCAAAAACATTCTCACAAACACACCCAGAGTAAAATTGCACCAAATATATTTGACCACCCATGGCCCTGTCAAGTTGACACATAAAATTAACCATTACATTACTCTTAACCACTGTTCTGATATTTCACAATTATGTTGTATTCCAAAAATGAAAGATAATAGATGATATATTCTCCCATTTCAAAGCATGAGTTTGAACACCTGTTATTATTTCTTAGGGAAGGTTGATCATAAAACATAAATAATCAAATATTTCGAAGCCCACTCATCTCTAGGTTATCTTAAATCAGATTCCCAACATAGAAATCATGGCCAAAAGAGGTAAGAGCCTTGATTTTCTAGGTTTTTAAATGCTAAGAATCCATGTTCCCTAGCAACAATGTGTGGATCCACATAAAGGAACTTTCAAATACCGTTTATAGTCAGGTTTTTTCCCCCTACATTGCCTCTTCATTCTAAACTCCTGATTACTAAGAGAAAATGAGCTTTAGAGGTTTTGAATAATGTTCCCGAGAGGACACCATGGTGTTTAGCCAAATGAACATTGCTCATAACATTGCTTAGACTTATTTAAAGTGCCGTAGAGCTTCATTTTATTTTTTTTCTCATGGCTATAGTGATTATAATATATGGTTATTATAAATGGTTATTAGAATTAAGTGTTACTAACAATGAAAACTTTAGTGATTTGTCCTGAAATAAAATGGAAAAAGTATAAGTACCTTTATCTATATTCTGCTCTATATGTGTATGTGTAAATACGTATGTACATATCTGTTTATGTGTGAGTAGATATATGCTTTATGTAAATTTGTGTCTATACATATTCATACACACATAAAGACGGACCATTTGATCCCTAATGGCAAGACTCATACTTTTGTGTTTTCTACTTGAAAATCCTGTCCCAAGAAAGATTTTTAGCTAATAATATCAGAATTTATAGTGTCATAAAAATTAGCCAGTTGTTATCACAGGAATACAGAATGTTTCAACATGTGAACATCTATTAAAGTCAACAGGATAAAGGAGAAAAACATATAATTATCCCAGTAGGTACTTATGATGCATTTGATAAAGTTCCACACTCATAAGATTTAAAAAAAAAAAAATTAACAACCTATGAATGGAAGATAGTATCTTTAAACTGATAAAAATTATCTATATAAAACATATAGCAAATATATATCACTGCTTATATTCAAATATACTAGGGTCCTGGCCAATGCAATAAGAAGAAATAAGAGGCATAATGATTGTAAAGGAAGACACAAACTGAAATTACATGTGATCTCTAAGGTTACAGCCATAGAATATCCAAAAGAAACTACAATTAGGGAGTTCAGCAAAGATGCTAGGTATAAGATTGATATAAAAAAACCCAATAGCATTCCTATATACCTGTGGTAGTCTCATATATATGTGGTACATATTTTATGTATACAATATGTATTATAGACATATATCTCACATATAATATAAGATATATATATATCTTCCTTCCTTCACAATAGCAACAAATCTGTAAATTACCTAGGCATAAATCTAATAGAAGATATGCAAGACCTTTGTGAAAAAAACCTACAAAACATTTTTGAAAGATGTTAAAGATGTGAATAAATGAAGCAATAGACCATATCCAAAGTGGCCTGGTTCAGTATCATAGAGGTGACATTTATATCCCAATTTAAAATCTAAAGCCACTGTGATATTTCAGCAGTTTTTCATGAGGCTTTACAAGCATATACTAAAATTAATGAAGAACAAAGAACCAAAATAAGTCAAAATGATTTTGAAAAATATGGGAGGATTGCCTTGCCAGATACCCAAACTATTGTAATTAAGATGATGTGGAATTGATGCAAAAATAGGCAAAGTGATGTTGACATGGAAAAGAATCTAGAAGCAAAACTTGTGCATAAATGGAAATTTTAGGATAAACTCCTGTGTAGCACCTACTCGGTAAAATAAAATATTATTTTATAATATTTGCCTCATTAAAGAAAAATAAAGCCCCTGTGAATCTCTTCATCAATCCAGTCCATGGAAAATGATAAACAACAAATTTAGGGATGGAAGTGGGGAAATAGATTAAAGAGTGATATACAGAGAGCTTCAAATGTATCTGTAATATTGTATGTCTTAATAATCTGAAACAAATTTATAAAACTATATGGTGATTGTTTTCATTCTTATTCTCTATACATTTCCGTAGAATTATAATATTTAAATCTGTTTTTTAAAAGTTAATGTAAAAACAATTATAGTCACCTCCATGTGATATATAGTTAAATAAGCCATAATCATTCACTTGTTCATTCAATCCTTTGATAAACTGCCAGCAGAAGATGGACTATGTTGATAGCGAACATGGTTTAGTTGATGCTGAGCTGTTTGGGATTATTCCATAGGAAAGAGTACTGCACCAATGATTGAGAGACGTGGATTCTCTGGTCTCGACTCTGAAATAAACAGGCTCTGTGACCTTGGGCAAGAATTAGCCTCTTGAGAACTTGCCTTCCACTGGAGTTAAATAAAAAGGTTGGACTAGATCATCTTTGAGGTAGCAACCCCCATTTGCACTTGAGGTTGTTGAGGGAGCAGTACACAAGAAACAGTAGCAAAATGAAAATCAAAGAACTACTTTATCAGCAGCTTCACCTGTTGGTGAAGAACTTAAGGAAATTCTATATTGGAGCACAAGACTAAGGCCTCTTTGTCTTCCTGCCTTGCCCCCACCATACCCTCTGAAATCTAAATTATAGGTCTAAAATCTAAATTACTATAGCAAATGCTTGTGTGTAATCAAAATGTTACATGAAAGTAAAAAAAAAAAAACAGTCCCCCAAAGTGTGGTTCAACTTCTGTTACAGAAACAGAAGTTAAAGATGAATAGATATTGAACTCAACAAGGGAGGACATTTTACCAGTTATGTAGGCTTCCATTTAAGGAATTCACTGCTCTAGGAAGAAATGAGTTCTCCATTATTGGAGTCTGAATATTGTGTGCCAGCAAAGTTGCCCATTGATTCAAGTCTTAAATGGAGAGATGGACTAGTGATTTTTAAGATTCCTTCCTACTCCAGGAATCTACTACTTTGATTCTAGGAAACTTTCCTTGATTTTTCAAGCTTTCTTGAGTACTGGTTCATTTAGATTGAATCCCCTAAAAGATGTGACTTCTGATTTTAGCTGTAGAATTTCACTTAGCTTCCTAAGATGAATTTTGATGAAACAAGAATTCCTTGTTGTGTCCATATTTCCAAGGACTGTGAGAATCTGAACCTCTACACTCTTTTTCTCTCTAGAAATATTAAGAGTTTTTCTCTGCCCTTGTAACTGCAAGGAGCTACTTCTTTCAGATCTCAGATTCCGACAGGCCTTCATCCTATTGCTAGGAGGCATCACCATCCTAGGTAAACAGTACTTTGAGACTGTTACATCATCCAAAGATTTTGCCATCAATTTAGTGATAGTCCTTGTTATCTAAGTCAAAGAATTAGGAAACAATTTAATTTCATTTAAATTAATATAAGCAGAAAATATACAGTCTGTAAAATAGGTAATTCATCTTTTTTATTAATTCAAGAGAGTGTCAAAGTAAAAGTTCATTGCTAAAATTCAAGATGACTTTTTTTTTTTTTTTTTGCGGTACGCGGGCCTCTCACTGCTGGGGCCTCTCCCGTTGCGGAGCACAGGCTCCGGACGTGCAGGCTCAGCGGCCATGGCTCACGGGCCCAGCCGCTCCGTGGCATGTGGGATCTTCCCGGACCGGGGCACGAGCCTGTGACCCCTGCATCGGCAGGCGGACTCTCAACCACTGCACCACCAGGGAAGCCATCAAGATGACTTTTTAGTAAATTTAGAGATGAGCAAATTAAAACGGACGGCTAAACTATAACATTTCACATATTAAAAATGACCAGTGGGACTTCCCTGGTAGTCCAGTGGTTAAAGAATCCACCTTCTAATGCAGGTGACGCGGGTTTGATCCCTGGTTGGGGGGGGCTGAGATCCCACGTGCCTCGGGGCCAAAAAACAAAAAAACATAAAAAACAGAAGCAATATTGCAACAAATTCAATAAAGACTTAAAAAAAAAAAATGACCAGTGCCAGACATGTCCTCAGAGCCTATGATAGACTGAACTCACTCAGGCAACCAGGCAACTTTCAATTATCTATTGATGTATGAGCCCAGGATGGCATTAAAAAAAAAAAAAACTACATCATTAGAATCCAAGAATATCTCATTTTATCCATTCTTGTCAGCCTTTTGAACCAAAGCTTTCTGTAGAGCCGTCAGCAATAACAACATTGTCACATACAAGTTTCAACTCCTATTTCACTCTTTCTAAGAGGCAAAAACTAGTAAAAGTAAATAGTAGGAGGGAGAAAGGAGCCAAGAATCAATACTGCACAGGAAGTGCTCAGTTAACAGAAAAATGATAGATTAGGGAGAGCAAAAAAGAACAAGCAGCTTCAGTGAAACCTATCCACCTAAGAAGGCCTTCCCTGGCTCCTCAATTTAAAATAATCTCTCTCTTCTCTGACTTTGCCTGATTTTTCTTCATACAATTTAGCAACACTGAAATTATTTGTTTGATTACTTTTTTATTGTCTGTTTACCTCTCTAGAATGAGTACAGACACCTTGTATAGTTCACTCCTGGAACTCCAGGGTTTAGAGCAATGCCAGTACGTAGTATACCCTCATTAAATATTTGTTTTAGTTAAATAGATAGATATATAGATGGTTGATTAATTAATTAATAGTTAATTAGAGCCCCAAGTAGGAAGTTGACTAAGAAAATATTTGGATTGTTTTTCTCCTTGAAACAGAAAACTAATCTGGGATAAATGGCAAATGACTGACAGAACCCACATTTCATCTATAATGGGTTTTCTAAATTTAGATGTTTAAGGCAAGTCCATGGCTTCCTATAACATGCATCTCTTCATGTAACAAATGCAGTGTTTTAGAATAGCGGTAACTGAAGAGTACATTTCTAGTGCATGGCTCTCTTGGAGGTTGTTTCCTTGCCACATTTAAGTATTATGTGACCTTTATTCAGACATGACCATTGTGACCAGCATGTGCATTTGTGGCCCTTCTGCATATGTCTCAAAAGCAAAAATTTAACCCAATTAGCCTAAAGAACATGATAACTAATCTTCTGGACCTCTCATGGCACTAGATTTTAAGTCCTGATGAAATTTAGCATTGTAGCCAGCTTTTAATATCATCTCCACTTTCAGCATGCTTTGGGTTATATAAAATGTGTTTTACTGATTGGATAACTGACAGTAAGCAAACCTAAACTAAATGTTGTATTCAAACTGGTAGGTGACAATGGAAAAGCCACTGAATGGAGGGGAATTCGAACGATTCTTAGATGAAATTGTTTTCTTTCAAGCCACTATAATAATTCGTATGCTTGGAACATCACTGAAAAACAATGTCATATTTATTCTTCATTCAGTCCCTTCCTTAAAAAACTGTATACCCCGTTGACCTCTGAAGACTATTTTCAAGGGGAATTGGAAAAACTTACTTTAATTGAGCCTTCTTGACATTAATAGCTAAGTAAAATGAAATGCTCGGACTGCTCTTGCTTTATTGAAAGGCAAGTGGATACATTCTTTTGTAAAATACACGTGTTCCTGGGAAGAGAGTGTATGAAGCACATTTTAGAAAATAGCTTTATGTTTTTAACACATAAAAGGACTTCACTGTTTAAATAACAACGCTGTGGCAAAATTCCCTTGTAAATCAAACAACTCTTGTGTCATGCAAATAATCAGCACCTCATTTTTTCTAAAAAGTCTGTTTTTCACATAATGAAATCTCTTCACAGTGGAATAAATCTGCATTGTTGTCCCATTGGAAAGAGAATCTCTGCATCGATAAACACCACGTGACTCTCTTCTTTGTATAGAGACTGACACAGAGTTAAAAAACTAATGATGTTTCCCCACGCCCATTCTCTGTGAGTCCGCTAGGAAGAGCTTTCATTGAACATGGTTCATCTATCCAAAACTGTTTGGACTGTCTAATATGCCCTTCCCACTCCACTTGAACAAATTCTGCCCTTTCCCCCTTTTAAGTGCAATCGCTTACTTTCTCCTCAACCTAGCTTCATTTGACCCTAGTCACTCCAACGCCTTACTATTGGTTTATATCTTGTGTCTGTGTGTGTATATGTGTGTGTAACACTGAACATGTCTTTATACAAGTGCTATTGAATAGTTGTCATTGTTTTTACGAATTTGGTGTTTCCTATTGACTGTAATGGATATGTCTTATTTTTGTGTTTATTTTGTCCCAAGAGTTTATCTTTTTCTCTGATTTTAAATTCCATCAGCAAAGTCTATTCTCTTCACTCAGTGTCTGACATAGTATATACTCGATATTTTTGAATGAACTAATGAATGAGTGAATATATTATGTACATTTAATACATAAGTGTATTTTTTAAATAAATGGTAAAAACCCTTTTATCACAGGGTTTCCCATGACTCCATTTCCATAATTCTAAAATGGTACACCAAATGCATTGCAATTCATAATTCTTGTTCAATATCCCTTTGTTTCCTTATTGTGTGAGTCATAATTCTACTGATACACTGAGAAGAGAACTCAGTTTTTCACAAATGTTTTTGTCTGGTCACCAAGTAGCACTTTTTCATTTTTTCCAGTCTTTACATCTATATCAAAATCACAACTAAACTACACAACCAAACTATACATCTAAACTTTCATGTTTGTGCACCAAACCAGACCAAGACTCATCCCATAGAGAGAATAAGCAAAAGTAAAGCTATGTTGTATATTTTATCTCCCTTTTACACCTACTGAGTTTTGAACACAATGCCTTACTTGCTAAAATTCTTCAGAATGTCTCCTTTTAATGAAAAGTGTTTTCTAAATATGTAAACAAAACAAAATTATATGCAGCCAAACTGTAGATGCTCCAGGGAGTTTATTTTAATAGGCTTTTATCTATGTTTTTTGGTTTTGGTTTTTTTCATTTGCAAGTCTGAACTTCTGTGATGCTCTAATCTCAGTAGATGTTCAATAAGTGGGAGAAAACAAAAGGCCCAAGTAATGTGTCATCCACATTCTATTTAATGTTGAAATGATAGTTTACCTGTAATTACCTATAATTCATGTCTTTCTGAAAGGATAATGAACTGCCTTTATCATATTTAGCAGCCACTCATTAGATGGATCTGTAGGTCTGTATGAAATCATTTGGGCATCTTATAGGGATCCATTCCTCAGTCTAAATTCTTTTGGGATTTTAATACTCTTGATTAGATTTTCAGTTTTACTCCTTTTAATTTAGAATTTTTCCCCTCCTTGTAAATTAATTAAGACATTCTTATTTTCCTAAAGCATAGCAAAAGTCTGGCTGTTGCATAGTTTCCATCATGTGTTAGGCTGAACCATTCACATCAGACTTTTAGCATTCAATGTGGCTTGCCCCAGAATTGATTTGATTATAGCCATCTGTACTAACCACAAAGACAAACTGGATAAACAGATTGGAGGAACTGTGATTTGCCCACCAAGGATAGGAACAGCAGTAGGTTCAGATCATTCATTGCCCCCTCTCTCAGAGAAGCAAGAAATCATAAAGCAAGTGCTCATCACTGAGTTTGTGTACCCAGGGAGATGTCAACAGCTAATATCACAAAGAAAATACAATTTGCTTAATAAAAAGGGGGAAAAAGAGATTTTTAAAAGGTATTTATTAGGAAAACTTGTTTTATTATTTGATTAATCTATTTGTCCTGAATATGGGCATGCATATATAGTATGAACTTTGGATCTTTGGAAAATTGGGTAACTGTTTACTCTGAAAGATAAGTTAAAGTTAATTTTATATAGTTAACAACAGAACTACAAACAAACAAATACATTATTCAAAAGTAATAGGATAGAAACTTAGGACCAAGAAAAATTAAAAAATAATTGTAGTTTTCCTTTTGTTACAGTTTGAAAAGAAAAGATTAAGATAATTTGTAAAAAGGTTTGCTATGAAAATTATGCCTTTATTTCATATGATACTGACATTTTTATGTTTTATACTAACTCATAAGCTCTCTCCTTCCCACTCTTCAGAAGTTACTAACATGAGATAGAATAAATGGCCTATAGTCAAAATTGCAAAAATAACTGAAAGGTCAGCTATAGCCTTGTACTTCACAGAGGCAAAATTTTTCTGCTAACAGCTTGTTTTAAAAAACAAAAATGTCTATGAAGATAAAAAGTGAGCAATTTTAGTCTCATTGCCCTGGATACTAAAAGCCTAGAAAATGGAGTTACAAAAGATATAGAAACCATTCTTAATTTTTAATATTAGTATTTTCTAACCTTAAAGTAGAAACCTAAAGATAAAGTATATAACCTTTATGTCACTATAGTGACTAAGTATATAGGCTATGACTAGACATACAGGGTTAAGTTAAAATCCTATTCTCTTACTAGTGTAATCTAGGTGAAATTTTTCATCCTATATGAGTCTGTTTGATAAAATGGAGAAATAAGAGTCCCCACCTCATAAGATTAATGCAAAGATAAAATGAGAGCAGGCATGCTGCCCAGTGCCTGGTACATAAGAAACATTCAATAAATGTTAGCTGCTATAATTATACAAACCATAAATTATGAGTTGTTATACAAACATCCTACTAGCTCTCATCCTGACAACTTTAACTCTAGAATATCTGAAAGGTGCAAGCAAAAGTATAGGGAAAGAGGAAGACTGCCTACAGGAGCCAAAGGCCTTCATACAAAGAGTCCCTTTTTAGAACTTTAGTGACACAGACTCTCTCACACACACACACACACACACACACACACACACACAAACACACACACACACACACGTTACATCTTAAAGTAACCTAGGATCATTAAATTGTGGGCTAATAATAATAAATTTTAAAGAGCAGAGTCTCTAAGTCACAGGGAAACTTTGTAAAAAATCTGGAGATTTAGATTGATCATGGAAAATTATATTTAAACATGATTACCATGTTGCCAGTGGGAAGTGCTTCTTAGAATAATCAGATTTGAGAAGGCTAATAATAGAACACTAGATCTGTAGTTGCCTCTGAGTCACTTGGCTGAGGAAGGGGAAAGCTAAGCCCACCATGAGGCAAAAATATTGAATGAAGGCCACTTAAGAACCAAAATGAAAAGAAACCAGGGAAGAGAAGCTCGCTGCTTTGATGATTTCCACTCTTTTCAATTGTAATTTTTTCCTTAAGCAATGAAATGATAAAATCTATGGCTTCTTGAAGGATGAGGACTCTGTTTTATTTATTTCTTATCCCCATTGCCTAGCATGCTTCCTAGCACATAATTAGTATGAGTTTAGTGGGTTAAATGAAGGTTCTGAATGAGGGAAACAGCACAATGAGGAAAATTCTATGATTATCTACTACAAGAGATCTTGAGATGCTTTTAGGTTTTATATCTGTGTTGTATGAGCTGCTCAAGGATAGAATCCTGTTCATACATTTGAAGCATGGATATGGCTCAATAAATTGATTTTGTTGTTAGTTACTTTAAACAATCAAGCACAATAAAATACTTTTAGTTGTTGCCTCTGTTGCGTCAAAACTATGGCTAGGTTCTTTTATTTTAAATGAGATATTATTTTGGAAATACCTAAAATTTCTCATGGACCTGAAACTGACTATAATGTTTGGGGAAAGATTTTATTTGTTTCAGTTTATTCATTTTCCTAAAGTCATTGCATTTTATCTCTCTTTTATGTGAGATCTCTTTTAAACTCTTCTAACAAAGTTAGTGAGACAAATTTAGGAGTGTGGTTTTTAAAAAATAATCTATATTTCTGAAATGCCATAATCTAGCCCAATAAACACAATTGGCAACCTTAAAGAGAACTGCAATTTTAAGTAACATTCATGTCCCCACAGTCTGCCCAAAGAAATAAGTTAATTTGTGCTAGTTAATATTATGACATTTCCACACTAGTCAAATATTTACTTAAAGGCACATTTATCAAATAGTCAATAATTCATTTGACAAATATTTAGGGTCTGCTTGTCAAAGGTACTTTCAGCTTTACGGATATGAACTGAATAAGACAAGGAAGGTCTCTATTCATATAACTTATAAATTGGATAGTCAGAGAATAAGTAACTAAAACAAATAAACAAGATTCATTTCAGGTGGTAATTAATGCTGTGAAGTCAATAAAACAGAATGTTTTGATATAAAGAGATGAGGAATGTGAATTTAAATTGGGTAGCCAGGGAAAGTTATCTCTGAGGATATTACTTTTGAGCTAAAACCTGAATGGTACAAAAGATCCAGTCATGGAGAAATCTGTGTCAAGAGAAAACCAAAAAATGTAAAGGTCTCAAAGTGATAATAAACTTTTAATTTTCAAAGAGCAGAAAGATGCCACCCTAATCAAAATTCCAACAGGCATTTTTATAGACATTGGCAGGCAGATCTTCAAACTCACGTGTAATCATAAAACATGCAGCATAATCCAAAACAACTTAGAAAAGAGTTAAATTTGTAAGACTTACACTAACTTTAAGACTTACTATGTAATCACAGTCTCTAATATTGGTATCAGTATAAATCTATCAGTGGAACAGAATATAGAGTCCAGAAATAGATCCACATTTATATGACCAGTTGATTTTTTATTAAAGGTACAATTCAGTGAAGAAAGGAAGGCCTTTTCAACAAATATTCCTGGTAAAATTGAATATCATTAAAAAAAGAGCATTGATCCATATCTCACACCGTACAAAAAAATTAACTCAAGTGGATTATAAGCATAAATGTAAAGCCTAAAACTTTAAAATTTCTAAAAGAAAATCTTTGTGACCTTGGATTAAGGCAAAGATGTATCTGAAAATTACACCGAAAGTGTAATTCATGAAAGAAAAATCTGATAAATTTGGACTTGATCAAAATTAAGAATTTTTGCCCTCAGAAGGACATTTATAAGAGAATAAGACAAACCACAGACTGAGAGAAAGTATTCCCAAATACCATATATGATAAGGATTTAACCCTGAATATATAAAGAACTTTTAAATCTAATAATGAGGAAACAAACAGTTCAATTTAAAACAAAATGAGCAAAAGATTTCAACAGACCCCTCTCCACAGGAGATATACAGATGACAAATAAGCGTATAAAAAATAGTAAACATCATTAGTCATTAATCTAATACCTTTGACAAAGTTTAAGATTCAAAAGACTGTTCATACCAAGTGTTAGTGAGAATGTGGAACAACTGGAAGTGTCATACATTACATTGCTGGTGGAAATGTAAAATGGTATAAACACTTTGCAAAACAGTTTGGTAGTTCTTTTAGAAGTTAAATATATACCTACCATGTGTCCCAGCCATTTACTCCTAGGTATTACCCAAGAGAAATAAAAGCATATGTCTATACAGAAACACCTAGACAAATGTTCATAAGCAACCCAAATGTTCACCAAAGGTGACTGGATAAACAAATTGTGCTATATCTATTAAATGGAAAGCCATTTGGCAATAAAAAGGAATGCATTATTGATATATGCAACAACATGGATGAACTCAAAATGGTTATACTTAGTGAAAGAAGCTAGACTGAAAAAGAGCACATTCTGTATTATTCCATTTACATAAAATTCCAGAAAAGGTAAGCATCCATAGTGGCAGAGAGCAGGTCATCTATTCTTGGGGGATGAGAAGACAAGGAAGGGCATAAGTGAGGAATTACAAAAGATCAAAAGAAAATTGGAGTTGACAAATATGTCTTTAATCTTGATTGTGATTATAGTTTAGTGCATGTATTCAGATGTCAAAATGTATCAAACAGTACACTTTAAATGTGTGCAGTTTGTTTTAGGCCAATTATATCTTTATATATACCAATATAACTGGAGAGTAGTGAAGGGGAGATGATCCAAGATGAAGTCAGAGAGGTGGCAGAGTCTGGATCACATAGGACCTTAAAGAGGAGGAGTATTTTGTTTCAAGTACCATGGGGGAGCCACTGGAAGATTTTAAGTAGGAAACTGATTTGATTTGATTTGATTTATATTTTTGAAGGACCATTGCAACTAATACATGAATTAATTGTAGAAGGGCAACAAAGAGACTGGTAAAAAGGTTTTGCAATAGTCCTGGCAATAGAAGACAATGGTTTGAACTAAGGTTTGGCAGGAGTGGAGATGGAAAGAAAGATATAGAGAACTATAAAATCTCACTAATATGAATGACTTTTTGGATTTTTTTAGATGTTAAGAACATATGGTTTGGAGTAGTCTTTGCAGAACACTGTTGTAGTCTAGGCTTCAGATTATCCAGTACATCCGTTCTATTGTCCTACAATCCATCTTATTAGTGACCTGTTTTCCAGCTGCTCTACTTTGGGCACTCAAGTACTAGCACTAAGTTAAAGCATCCAGGCCTTCCTTCTCTTTTTATTGCTACCCAGTTTCTGCCTCCCAAAGAGGCTATATATAATTTGAATCCAATTCTGGGGAGTGGAGGGAGAGAAGAGGGATAGGAACTTGAAAAAGAATCTACTTGAGCCTGGTGCTAGGATCAGAGGATCCCCCGAGATGCCTTACAGACTGCTTACTACCTTATGAGTTAAGTTCTGGTGTTACTCTGGTATTTGTCTCTTCTTTATGAAAAGTATCTCACTTAGTAATTCTTGTTGTGAAGGATAGACCCCAAAGTAATCCAGAACTTATCTAAAATTACTTAGGAACATTCTAACCAGGAAAAAATAGAAAATTCATTCATATATGAATTAATTCATTCATTTAGTTTTTCCATTTATTCTTTCAATAAGTGTTTGGTGGTATACGTTGAAAGCAGAGAAATGAAATACAAGCAAGAGATTATGGCTGAGTATTATTTCAGCTATCCCTGATTTATTCAGTAAACACTTTCTTTACTCATCCTAGGTAAAGCTGCTTTTTTATTTCAGAGCTAAAAACACACATATTAGCATCAAAGAAAGCATAGATTTTCTTCAAAAACAGATTATCTTGAATCTCTACAAGGTGTCTAGCTACAATAGGTTTTAACAGCTGCAGTGAAAGGTCTACTTAACCCAGCTATTTATATACAGATAGTTCTTCCATAGCACTGAATAAATCCTTTGAAATGAAATTATTTGGTGAGCAGTCAAATGTTGAAGTAATGGTACACTAATGCCGGCTGATAAAGAACCCATACCACCCCTCATCTTTCAAACCCAACCCACCCCCATTCTAGTGATCACTCCCTCCTTTAGCCCTGAGTCCACTTACAAAACTGAGAAAGAAAGGAAGGAGCAAAGACAAGTACCCAATCATAGTGAGCTCTGTGATTAATATTTATAACTGATGATTGAAGAATAATGAGGTTCTTGCTACCATAGTCAACACTGCTGAACTACAGGATCCACATATGAGGATCTTACTGAGAGGCAAAATTGTAGGGAAGCATGAGAAATCTGGTATCTAACCAGAATTTCACCATATGGCGAGAATGAACAATTATTGAGGACATTCTGAGCTTTGTGTATGCTTTCCCATGCTACCTCTTTTCAGCCTTTGGCAATCCTATGACCTAGAAATTATTATCTACATTTTTCATTTGTAGAAACTGAAACTTGGAGAGGTCACACAATAATGGCAACTTGGATTCAAAACATTATTGTTCTTCTCCTACCTTAGCAGCTGCTCCTTCTCATTCCCTTTCTGGTTCTTTGACCCCTAAACACCGGAGTGCCCTGGGCTTAGTTCTTAATTGCCTTCTCTCTTTCTAGATCTTAATCAGCCTCAATAGTTTGCTGAGGACTCTAAGCTTTATATCTCTAATCTGTGTCTCTCTGCTTTTTATATTCAGCTGCCTACCCAGCATCTCCACTTGAATGTCTAATAGACATCTCAACTTTTTACATGTCCAGAACTAAACTCCTAATTGTCACAGTCTTAAAACCTGTTCTCCCTATAGTTTTCCCCACCTTTAATGACAACTCCATCCTTTTCACTTGCTCATAACATCCTTGGAACCTCTTTTCCTTTCATCTTCCGCATCTAATGCATCAACAAATCTTGTTATTTCTACCCTCATAACAGAATCTAACCATTTCTCATGCCATAGTCTTCTCCCACCTGGATTATTGTAATAGCCTTTTAACTGGCCTTCTGATTCCACCTTGTCTTTCCTATAGTCTAATCTCAACAGAGCAGCCAGAGTAATTCTTTGAAAACACATGTCACTTCTCTCCCCAGAACTCTGCAAGGCTTTTCATCTCATATATCAATGAAAACCAAAGTCCTTATAGAGCAACACAAGGTTTACATGAACTGGCCCTACTTCCTTGGTGACCTCATCTCTTACCACTATCTCCGTTGCCTGCTTTGCTCCAGTCACACTAGCCTTGCTGTTTCTTGAACATACCAAGGATATTTATGCCTCAGGGACTTTGCACCTACTATTTCTTCTGCCTAGAATGCTCTTCCCTCAAGGAGCTGTATGGTTTACTCCCTTACTTCCTAGAGTTCTCTACTCAAAGATTACTTTATCAAAGGTGCTTTCCCTGACCACCATAAGTAGCAACTTTCTCCCCTCACAGCACTTCCATCCCCCTTCCAGTCTTTATTTTCCTCTACTGCATGTATCATTATTTAGACATACTATACATTTGACTTGATTTCTCTCTATCTCTCACCACTAAACATAAGCTCCATGGGAACAAGGACTCTGTTTTGTTCTTACTGACTGCCTAGCAGCTATAGCAGTGTCTGGCAGGTATTACTTTTGAATGCAACCATTATTTTTCATAGCTCAAAGTTGAATATCAGCATTCTCATGGTTCAATTTAATTAGTAGGTTCTCAATAAATATTTGTTTAATCGTAAGAATGAATTGAACCTATGACAGCCTATTTCCAAAGTCCACGTTCTGCCTAGTGTACAATTCTGCTTCTATATTCATGAAGTTGCTTTCTGACAAAATATTTCCTACCTTTCAGAAATTCTCTTCTTTGTTCAAAATCATGAAGTTCGGTACATTAGTTAATAGCTATTTGTACAGCTAGAAAAATATAATAAAAGTATCCTTGTGCTTGCTAATTGTTATGGAATTACGTACCAACAGGTAGGGTTTGTCCTTTGTCTCTTAAGAAAATCCAGACTGGATGAGTCAGATCTGAACTCTAAACAGTGCCCCAGAATTCAGCTACTTTGGGTTAGATGGATAGCCTTCAGGTGAGCTAGTAGCTGGCCAAGGCACGACACTCTCTACTCTCAGTTTATGACTCAGATTTTCCTCTTGCAATAATTTTTTAAATTTACAAGTGAAAAGGTATTTATTTGACTTAGTTAACTTTTAGTTACCCTTTGACTTAGAATGGATTTGCCTTCAGTTCCATAAAAATCCAGCATTCAATATGTATAAATAATGCTAGCTACTATAACAGGTAAACCCCCAAATCTCAGGAGATCTACACTGTACATGTTTATTTCTCATTCATGTTATAGTACAGAACAGACTGACTGGCTGGCTCTCTTCTCATTTTTTATTCAGGGACCCAAATACCTTACATTTTGTGGCCCTACCTTTCCTAGGTCCTTAGAATCCTCTTCGTACCCACATTAAGGAAGTCAACCTGCTTTACGCAGTCTTCTGAATCAAACGTTCATCTCATCCAGAAACATCATCTCTACAGACACACTCAGAATAATGAAATATTCAACATGTGTCTGCCTAACTCACCCCGAGTGTCGATATCCATACAGCAAAAGGGAAAGAGAGTGGAGGATTACCTGACAGGTTTTCCTGAGCCAGGCTTGGATGTGGTGTGCATCACTTCTGCCTGCCTTCTCTTGGCCAGATCTCAGGTACATGGTCCCATCTAAATAGAGCGTGGCTGGGGACAAGTAATTCCTGGATAGCCAGCTACTTCCTAGCAACACAACCAATTTATCTCATGGAAGAAAACATAAATCTTTGGAAGATGGCTTGATTTCTGATATTCTCACTTGAAAATTTATCTTTTACATCACAAAGTGTAGAATTACATCTATGGATTACTATCACTTTTATCAGTATGCTTGTGAATCAAGAGAATATGCTGAGAACGATCACAAAGCATGTTCAGATTATCTCATAAGTAAAAAAAGACAAATATCCATTGTGCAGGCCACTAGATAAGACTTGTTTGGGAATAGTTTCCAGGGAAAAACTTCACAATGGTCTGTTCAACCCCATAAAGTGTGTATTCAATCTTACAGTGATCCAGAACTCACTTGTTTACCCATCTGAGTTCAAACAAGACCCAGCACCAATGAGTAATACATACCAATTTGAAGGTACTTAGCATCTTGAACTATATCCTGATTGACTAGGGTCTATTTTGCTTCCCAAGTTTTTGAACAATCCTGAGAACTCAAGGATATTCTGCATAAACCTCATGCCATCAGAAGTAAAGGGGAGAGCTCTTTACTAAGCCACAAGTGCATTTTTGTTTCAATCTCCCTTGTTCCATGTATATACATGTAAGCTTAGACCCTCCCACTTTATTCCCTTAAATTTCTCTCCAGTAAACAATATTCTTTAACTCCTTCAAACCATTTTCTTCTGGTAAAATTAGTATTTCTTTGGATTCTTGGCTGTTATTTTGCTCTGTGGCATCAAAATTGCTTTGCTAATGTTTCGAATCTTATGTAGTCTGTGAAGGAATCCAATGATTCTGTTTTTGACTTTGATTTTGCTTTTAATTTTGGTCATAGTAGGGATAAGTAGGAATGAACTTCCTTTTACTGGTTGCTCTTGTGGGAAATAGACTCAAAATTTAAAATAAGACTTTGTCATTTACTAAGAACTACATGGCAGATAGGAATAAATGAGGGGGAATGCTCGGACATGGCCTGGAGACCATCACACCCCAGTTTTTTAACACATCAAAACTACAGGTTCTCTTTTATAGATTAATACATACAGACCCCTTCCAAGAATTGCCTTGTGGTCATCAAGGGAAGTAGGCTTTCATGGCAAGTAGGGAAGAAGGGACCTAGTAATAGTCATCAAGAAAGAGGAACAAAGACATAAGCTAGCCAACTTAAAAAAGTGGTCACGGTGTTTATCCAATAAAATATTAAGGAACTATAAAAGGTTTTACTTATCCAGAGAAGTAAAACACTAAAGAATTATAAAAGGTTTTCAGTATTTGCTGAGGCATCAACTTTATTTCTCTAATTATAGATATATAGCACAATCTTATCACAAGGAGGATGATTTCTTCAGCTGGTGCCTATAGAATGCCAGGAATGTTTTATACATGATGATTTTATACATTCAATCATCAGAGCAACCCTATGAAGAAGGTACTATTATCCTCATTTTAAAGGTGGTGTATTAGTTTTCTAGGGCTGTCATAACAAAATACCACATACTGGGTGCCTTAAACAGCAAAATCTTAGTTTCTCATACTTCTGGAAGCTGGAAGTCCAAGATCAAGGTGCAGGCAGAGTTGCTGTCTTCTAAAACCTCTCTCCTTGGCTTGCAGATGGCTGCTCTCCTGTTCCCTCTTCACATGGCTGTCCCTCTGGGCATGTGTACCCCTGGTGTCACTTAGTGTGTCCTAATTTCTTTTTCTTGTGAGAACAGCAATCAGATAGGATTAGGGTCCATCCTCTCAGCCTCATTTTAACATAATCACCTCTCTAAAGGCTCTATCTCCAAATACAGTAACAGGGCTTAGGTACTGGGAGTTAGGGATTCAACATATGAATTTGGGGGGAACACAATTCAGCCCATAACTGACGGGGAGACTGATGTTCAGAGAAATTAATTTTATTTCCTATGGATAATAACTTATAAATAACAGAACTGAGATTCCAACTCAAGTATATCTGTCCTCAAATCCTCTTTCCATTCTACTGCATCAGTCCAGCACATTATAGCCAATGTGTAGGTAGGTGATTTACTATCCCAAACATCCTGGTGAAATTAATTATTCACTCTGAGCTTCTCTAACTCTACTCCCATTCATCCAGAACTAATAAACTTCATCCTATGTCCATCTAACAAGTAAGAATCACTGTGATCTAATATGGCAAGCATGCTAAATGATTCTGGCAGAGAGAGCAGACATTATTTGTTGTTTTGGATCCAGGACAGATTTGTCTCTTAAAAAGTTTACTGCTTAATCAACTGGTTCTAGCAATCTCATGCAAACATCATCAAGTTCATTTTAATTTTTAAAATGTGTTATTGACATAGGGAGCCAATATCACCCAAAATAATTTCCTTTCTTGTCATGAGAAATTGAAATTGAAGATGAATTTAGCAACTTAGCTATATCAGCCTGAGATAGATTGTATTTTGAATGACCACAATAAGATCTTTCTGTTACATACTCTTCTCTCAATGGGATGTTGACATTTCTCCCATCAAAGGTGGGATTTATATTTCATACATTTGAATACGGTATGGCCAGTGACTATAGTAGAAGTGACACTAAGTGACCTCCAAGGCTAGGTCATAAGATGCAATGTAGATTCTTCCTGGTTCCCTTGAGAAGATCTCTCTTAGAGTCCAATCAGCATGCCATGAGGAAACCAAAAGCCATGGAGAACCACATGTAGATGGGTATTCTAGCTGACGGCCCAAGTGCACTTCCAGTTGAAAGCCACCATCACCACCAGATATGTGAGTGAGAAAACCTTTGAAATTACTCCAGTTCCAACCACTGTCCTACTGAGACAGGATTTTAAGGTATTATTTTATATAGCAATAGATAACTAGAAAATATTTTAGTACCGGGAATTATGGTATTATCATCACAAAATCCTATGGCATTAGCCTTTGAACCAAATAGCAGGCAGAAACTGGAAGAGTACTGAAAAACCGTCAGTGAAAATATGAAGGGCCTCTAGAAGAATGTTGGTGACAGTCTAAAAGGGCAAGTGTTAGCAGAAGCCTGAAGAAGCACCTAAGTAGGTTCTCAGTGGGGGTTTAGGGGAAAGTAAAGGAAATGTGGTTGGAAGCAAGAGGAAAGGAGACCTTTCTAATACAGTGGAAGAATATCTCACAACACTGTTGCCTCAGTAACATGGAAATAGTAAATGTACCTAATGATGATCTTACTAAGATTTCCAGGTAGAATATGAAAGGTGTCACCTAGCTTCTTCTTCCTATCTATGACAAAATGTGAGTGGTCAGAGATGAGCAAAAGAATGAACTGTTAAATATAAAGGAAGCAGAACAGGTTTTCCTTCTCAGTCTCTCCAGATGCCAAATGAATCCAAATTTAATAAATAGCTTCTGGGAAGAGTTCAGATCCAGAGCACTATTAGGGTAGTATGGTCTCAGGATGAATCCTAGGGTGTGAATATAAAACCCTTTATTAAGTCCTTAAAAAGATCAAAAACAATGCCTCATAGAAACTTTCAGACAAGAGGCCCAAGATCTCAAGGGCATGCCTTGAGACTCCACCCTACTAAACATTGTGATTTCTGAATGTTAAGGGCATCACAGGGAGTCACACAGCAGCCTCACAGGGAAAAGAAGAGAAGGGATATCTGGAAGAGATTTTGGATATGGATTTTATCTAATGGTGTGAGTTATAAATTAATAAACACAAACTTCACAGTGTTTTTGAGGTATTTACTCTGGTAGAAGCACCCCCAACTTGGACTAAAAGAGACACAGAGAATGCAATATGTAAAGGACCTTTTGGGCCCCTAAGCTTTTATGGACAGAAAGAAGGCATAAGAAGTTTTCTTATGTGAAGAGAAGGATCATCAGAGGGAGGAGCTAAGAGCCCAGAGAGTAGAACCAAGAACAGTGAACAGCTCCATTGTAATAGGACTGAGCCCTAAGTAAGAAATTGGGAGAGGAGCTTCAAGATGGCGGAAGAGTAAGACGCGGAGATCACCTTCCTCCCCACAAATACATCAGAAATACATCTACACGTGGAACAACCCCTAAAGAACATCTACTGAACGCTGGCAGAAGACCTCACCCTTCCCAAAAGGCAAGAAACTCCCCCACGTACCTGGGTAGGGCAAAAGATAAAAGGAAAAACAGAGACAAAAGAATAGGGACAGGACCTGCACCAGTGGGAGGGAGCTGTGAAGGAGGAAAGGTTTCCACACACTAGGAAGCCCCTTCGCGGGAGAAGACTGTGAGTGGTGGAGGGGGCAGCTTCAGAGCCATGGAGGAGAGCACAGCAACAGGGGTGCGGAGGGCAAAGCAGAGAGATTCCTGCACACAGGGTCGGTGCCGAGCAGCACTCACCAGCCCAGGAGGCTTGTCTGCTCACCCGCCGGGACGAGTGGGTGCTGGGAGCTGAGGCTCGGGCTTCGGAGGTCAAATCCCAGGGAGAGGACTGGGGTTGGCGGTGTGAACACAGCCTGAAGGGGTTAGTGCGCCACGGCTAGCCGGGAGGGAGACCGGGAAAAAGTCTGGACCTGCCGAAGAGGCAAGAGACTTTTTCTTGCCTCTTTGTTTCCTGGTGTGCGAGGAGAGGGGATTAAGAGCGCTGCTTAAAGGAGCTCCAGAGATGGGCACGAGCTGCGGCTATCAGCGCGGACCCCAGAGACAGGCATGAGACGCTAAGGCTGCTGCTGCCGCCACCAAGAAGCCTGTGAGCAAGCACAGGCCACTGTCCACACCCCCCCTCCGGGAGCCTGTGCAGCCCACCACAGCCAGGGTCCCGTAATCCAGGGACAACTTCCCCAGGAGAACGCATGGCGCACCTCAGGCTGGTGCAACGTGATGCCAGCCTCTGCCACCGCAGGCTCACCTCACATCCGTACCCCTCCCTCCCCCAGCCTGGGTGAGCCAGTGCCCTCTAATCAGCTGCTCCTTTAACCCCGTCCTATCTTGGTGGGGAACAGACGCCCTCAGGCAACCTACACGCAGAGGCAAGGCCAAATCCAAAGCTGAACCCCAGGAGCTGTGCGAACAAAGAAGAGAAAGGGAAATCTCTCCCAGCAGCCTCAGGAGCAGCTGATTAACTCACCACAATCACCTTGATGTACCCTGTACCTGTGGAATACCTGAATAGAAAACAAATCATCCCAAATTGAGGAGGTGGACTTTGGGAGCAACGATATATATATATATTTTTTCCATTTTTCTATTTTTGTGACTGTGTATGCAATGCTTCTGTGTATGATTTTGTCTGTATAGCTTTGCTTTTACCATTTGTCCTAGGATTCTGTCTGTCCATTTGTTTTTTTTTAATTACTTAAAACAAAATTTTTTTCAATAATTGTTTTTTTATTTTAATAACTTTATTTTATTTTACTTTATTTTACCTTCTTCCTTCCTTCCTTCCTCCCTTCCTTCCTTCCTTCCTTCCTTCCTTTCTTTTTCTCCCTTTTATTCTGAGCCATGGGGATGACAGGCTCTTTTGGTGCTACAGCCAGGCATCAGGGCTGTGCCTCTGAGGTGGGAGAGCCAAGTTCAGGACACTGGTCCACAAGAGACCTCCCAGCTCCAAGTAATATCAATGGCGAAACCTCCCAGAGATTTCCATCTCAATGCCAAAACCCAGCTCCACTTAACGACCAGCAAGCTACAGTGCTGGACACCCTATGCCAAAAAACTAGCAACACAGGAACACAACCCCATCCATTAGCAGAGAGGCTGGCTAAAATCATAATAAGTCCACAGACACCCCAAAACACACCACCAGACGTGGACCTGCCCACCAGAAAGACAAGATCCAACCTCATCCACCAGAACACAGGCACCACTCCCCTCCACCAGGAAGCCTGCACAGCCCACTGAACCAACCTTAGCCACTGGGGACAGACACCAAGAACAAAGGGAACTATGAACCTGCAGCCTGCGAGAAGGAGACCCCAAACACAGTAAATTAAGCAAAATGAGAATACAAAGAAACAGCAGATGAAGGAGCAAGGTAAAAACCCATGAGACCAAACAAATGGAGAGGAAATAGGCAGTCTACCTGAAAAAGATTTCAGGGTAATGATACAAAAGATGATCCAAAATCTTGGATATAGAATGGAAAAATACAAGAAACGTTTAACAAGGATCGAGAAGTAAAGAGCAAGCAAACAATGATGAACACAATACATGAAATTAAAAATTCTCTAGAAGGAATCAGTAGCAGAATAACTGAGGCAGAAGGACGGACAAGTGACCTGGAAGATAAAATAGTGGAAATAACTACTACAGAGCAGAATAAAGAAAAAAGAATGAAAAGAATTGAGAGCAGTCTCAGGGACCTCTGGGACAACATTAAACACACCAACATTTGAATTATAGGGGTCCCAGAAGAAGAAGAGAAAAAGAAAGAGACTGAGAAAATATTTCAAGAGATTATAGTTGAAAACGTCCCTATTATGGGAAAGGGAATAGTTAATGAAGTCCAGGAGGCACAGAGAGTCCCATACAGGATAAATCCAAGGAGAAACACGCCAAGACACATATTAATCAAACTATCAAAAATTAAATACACAGAAATAATGTGAAAAGCAGCAAGGGACAAACAACAAATAACACACAAGGGAATCCCCATAAGTTTAACAGCTGATCTTTCAGCAGAAACTCTGCAAGTCAGAAGGGAGTGGCAGCATATATTTAAAGTGATGAAGTAGAAAAACCTACAACCAAGATTACTCTACCCAGCAAGGATCTCATTCACATTTGATGGAGAAATTAAAACCCTTACAGACAAGCAAAAGCTAACAGAATTCAGCACCACCAAACCAGCTTTAGAACAAATGTTAAAGGAACTTCTCTATGCAGAAAAAACAAGAGAAAGAAAAGACCTACAACAACAAACCCAAAACAATTCAGAAAATGGTAATAGAAACATACATATTGATAATTACCTTAAACGTGAACAGATTAAATGCTCCAACCAAAATACACAGGCTTGCTAAATGGATACAAAAACAAGACCCAGGGCTTCCCTGGTGGCGCAGTGGTTGAGAGTCTGCCTGCCGATGCAGGGGACGTGGGTTTGTGCCCTGGTCCGGGAAGATCCCACATGCCGCGGAGCAGCTGGGCCCGTGAACCATGGCCGCTGAGCCTGCGCGTCCAGAGCCTGTGCTCCGCACGGGAGAGGCCACAGCAGTGAGAGGCCCGCGTATTGCAAAAAAAAAAAAAAACAAGACCCATATATATGCTGTCTACAAGAGACCCACTTCAGACATAGGGACAGATACTGAAAGTGAGGGGATGGAAAAAGAAATTCCATGCATATGGAAATCAAAAGAAAACTGGAGTAGCAATTCTCATTATCAGACAAAGTAGACTTTAAAATAAAGACTATTGCAAGAGACAAAGAAGGACACTACATAATATCAAGGGATCAGTCCAAGAAGATATAACAGTTGTAAATATTTATGCAACCAACATAGGAGCACCTCAATGCATAAGGCAAATGATAACAGCCATAGAAGGGGAAATCAACAGTAACACAGTCATAGTAGGGGACTTTAACACCCTAGTTTCACCAATGGACAGATCATCCAAAATGAAAATAAATAAGGAAACAAAATCTTTAAATGATACATTAAACAGGATGGATTTAATTGATATTTGTAAGACATTCCATCCAAAAACAACAGAATACACATTCTTCTCAAGTGCTCATGGAACATTCGCCAGGATAGATCATATCTTGTGTCACAAATCAAGCCTTGGTAAATTTAAGAAAATTGAAATCATATCAAGTATCTTTTTGGAGCACAACACTATGAGACTAGATATCAATTACAGGAAAAAATCTGTAAAATATACAAACACATGGAGGCTAAACAATACACTACTTTATAACCAAGAGATCACTGAAGAAATCAAAGAGGAAATCAAAAAATACCTAGAAACAAATGACAAAACACTATGACCCAAAACCTATGGGATGCAGCAAAAGCAGTTCTAAGAGGAAAGTTTATAGCAATACAATCCTACCTTAAAAAGCAAGAAACATCTCAAATAAACAACCTAAACTTACACCTAAAGCAATTAGAGAAAGAAAAAAAAAACCCCAAAGTTAGCAGAAGGAAAGAAATCATAAAGGTCAGATCAGAAATAAAGGAAAAAGAAATGAAGGAAACGATAGCCAATATCAATAAAACTAAAAGCTGGCTCTTTGAGAAGGTAAACAAAATTGATAAACCTTTAGCCAGACTCCTCAAGAAAAAAAAGGGAGAAGACTCACATCAATAGAATTAGAAATGAAAAAGAAGTAACAATTGATACTGCAGAAATACAAAGGATCATGAGAGATTACTACAAGCAACTATATGCCAATAAAATGGGCAACCTGAAAGAAATGGACAGTTTCTTAAAATGCACAACCTTCTGAGACTGAACGAGGAAGAAATAGAAAATATGAACAGCCCAATCACAGGCAATGAAATTGAAACTGTGATTAAAATTCTTCCAACAAACAAAATCCCAGGACCAGATGGCTTCACAGGCGAATTCTATCAAACATTTAGAGAAGAGCTAACACCTATCCTTCTCAAACTCTTCCAAAATATAGCAGAGGGAAGAAACTCCCAAATGCGTTCTATGTGGCCACCATCACCCTGATAACAAAACAAGACAAAGATGTCACAAAGAAAGAAAACTACAGGCCAATATCACTGATGAACATAGATGCAAAAATCCTCAACAAAATACTAGCAAACAGAATTCAACAGCACATTAAAAGGCTCATACACTATGATCAATTGAAGTTTATTCCAGGAATGCAAGGATTCTTCAATATACCCAAATCAATCAATGTGATACACCATTTTAACAAATTGAAGGAGAAAAACCGTATGCTAATTTCAACAGATGCAGAGAAAGCGTTCAACAAAATTCAACACCCATTTATGATAAAAACCCTCCAGAAAGTAAGCATAGAGGAAACTACCTCAACATAATAAAGGCCATATATGACAAGCCCACAGCCAACATCGTCCTCAGTGGTGAAAAACTGAAACCATTTCCACTAAGATCAGCAAAAGAGAAGGTTGCCCACTCTTAACCACCATTATTCGACATAGTTTTGGAAGTTTTACCCACAGCAATCAGAGAAGAAAAAGAAATAAAAGGAATCCAAATTGGAAAAGAAAAAGTAAAGCTGTCACTGTTTGCAGATGACATGATACTATACATAGAGAATCCTAAAGATGCAGGACCCTGAATACCAAAGCAATCTTGAGAAAGAAGTATGGAGCTGGAGGAATCAGGCTCCCTGACTTCAGACTAAAGTACAAAGCTACAGTAATCAAGACAGTATGGTACTGGCACAAAAACAGAAATATAGATCAATGGAACAGGATAGAAAGCCCAGAGAAAAACCCATGCACATATGGTCAGCTTATCTTTGATAAAGGAGGTAAGAATATACAGTGGGGAAAAGACAGCTTCTTCAATAAGTGGTGCTGGGAAAACTGGACAGCTACATGTAAAAGAATGAAATTAGAATGCTCCCTAAAACCACGCACAGAAATAAACTGAAAATGGATTAAAGACCTAAATCTTAGGCCAGACACTATCAAACATTTAGAGGAAAACGTAGGCAGAACATTCTATGACATAAATCACAGCAAGGTCCTTTTTGACTCACCACCTAGAGAATTGGAAATAAAAACAAAAATAAAGAAATGGGACCTAATGAAACTTAAAAGCTTTTGCAGAGCAAAGGAAACTACAAACAAGATGAAAAGACAACTCTCAGAATGGAAGAAAATATTTGCAAATGAAGCAACTGACAAAGGATTAATCTGCAAAATATACAAGCAACTTATGCAGCTCAATATCAAAAAAACAACCCAATCCAAAAATGGGCCAAAGACGTAAATAGACATTTCTCCAAAGAAGATATACAGATTGCCAACAAACACATGAAAGAATGCTCAACATCATTAATCATTAGAGAAATTCAAATGAAAACTACAATGAGGTGTCATCTCATACCAGTCAGAATGGCCATCATCAAAATATCTACAAACAATAAATGCTGGAGAGGGTGTGGAGAAAAGGGAACCCACTTGCACTGTTGGTGGGAATGGAAATTGATACAGCCACTATGGAGAACAGTATGGATGTTCCTTAAAAAACTAAAAATAGAACTGCCATATGACCCAGCAATCCCACTACTGGGCATATACCCTGAGAAAACCATAATTCAAAAAGAGTCATGTACCAAAATGTTTATTGCAGCTCTATTTACAATAGCCAGGACATGGAAACAACCTAAGTGTCCATCAGCAGATGAATGGATAAAGAAAATGTGGCATATATATACAATGGAATATTAATCATCCATAAAAGGAAACGAAATTGAGTTATTTGTAGAGAGGTGGATGGACCTAGAGTCTGTCATACAGAGTGAAGTAAGTCAGAAAGAGAAAAACATATACTTTATGCTAACACATATATATGGAATCTTTAAAAAAAAAAAAAGGAAAAAAAGTGGTCATGTAGAACCTAAGGGCAAGATGGGAATAAAGACACAGACCTACTAGAGAATGGACTTGAGGATACAGGGAGGGGGAAGGGTAAGTTGGGACAAAGTAAGAGAGTGGCATGGACATATATACACTATCAAACATAAAATAGATAGCTAGTGGGAAGCAGACACATAGCACAGGGTGATCAGTGCAGTGCTTTGTGACCACCTAGAGGGGTGGGATAGGTAGAGTGGGGGGGAGGGAGACACAAGAGGGAAGAGATATGCGGACATAGGTGTATGTATAACTGATTGACTTTGTTGTAAAGCAGAAACTAACACACCATTGTAAAGCAGTTATACTCCAATAAAGATGTTAAAAAAAGAAAGAAAGAAAGAAATTGTCAACCTCTACCAGGCTGGATTTCAGAATTTCTATGGACTAATAAATGCTGTGCAGTTTCCATTTTCCCTCTTTTTGAATTTAAGTGTCTTTAGTGGTTATCCTACACCTGTTTAAAGATAAATGTTTTCATTCGATACTAAAAGAACAAAAGGATGGAGTACCTAACCCAGCCTGAGGAAAGAGACACAAAAGTCCAGGTTTAATGAAGTTGGTGATCCATGAGCTGAGTCATAAGGATAAAAAGAGTTACCCATGTAGTAGTCAGTAGTGAAGAAGGGAGCAAACCAAGGGCATTCTAGGCCCAGAAGACAGGTGAACTAATAGTAGATGGGCAATAAATAGTGTGATGCATGGGGAGAGATGCAAATTGTTTGATATTGCCAGGACATAAAGCGCAAGGGAAGGGGTAGTGGAAATTATGCCAGAACGGTAAACAAGGTTGAGTTGACAGAAGGCCTTCAAGTCAGTATATTCAAAACTCATTTGAGGACACGTTCATTTTTTTGTCCATGTCTGTAAATGGATTTATAGTTTTTCTATTTTTCTTATCTTCAGTAGTAGCACTGTGGAATCATGAGCTTAATGTACTATGTAATTGATGGTTTGTTGGAGCTTACATTAAAATATATTTGTGAAAGTAGCTATTAAATTAAAACATTCTTCCATGAATTACTTAAAATCATACCACTTACCATGTTGTATGCTTTGGGAATACTCATCTAGATAACAGGGAATCACTAAAATGCTTTGAGTAGTGGAGTAACATTAAATTTGCATTATAGAGAACAACCCAGTGCAGAAAATGGATTTGAGGAAGATGAGGTTGATCTCAAGGTGATCAGTTAGGGAACTCTCATAGTTACGTAGGCAAGATATTATAAGGGTCTGAATTAGGACACCAAAGATAGGTGTTATTTCAAGTATGTGCCAGATACCAGGTAAGAGTCTAGGTACCAGTAATTCAGCAGTTGACATGGCTGACAAAGTCCCTGAGCCCATAAAGTTTATATTCTAATTGAGGGGGATTATATTCTTTTTTTTTTTTTTTTTTAGGAGCACAGGCTCCGGACGCGCAGGCCCAGCGGCCATGGCTCACGGGCCTAGCCACTCCACGGCATGTGGGATCTGCCTGGACCGGGGCACGAACCCGTGTCCCCTGCATTGGCAGGCGGACTCGCAACTACTGCGCCACCAGGGAAGCCCAGGGGCTTATATTCTAATTGAGGGGGTGGGAAGAGATAAACAATAAGCAAGAAAACAAAAGTAATCTCAAGTAAATAAAATAGGAAAATTATGTATTAGAGAGTAACTAACTGGAGGAGATAGGGGGCAGTGAAGGGTTAATGGGGTGAGGGCTGGAGAGTTTGATTACTTTAAATTAGGGATCAGAATTGAACTTTCTAAGGAGGTGACTTTTGAGCTGAGACTCAATAATGAGTAGGAGAGAGGGAGACCACTGGATTTTTGAAATATATGGGAGATATAGTCCGATGGTCTGAGATACCAGCTAGGTAAGAGAGAAGGAAAAGTCAAGGATTACCTAATTTCAGAGTTATTTTATTTATCGGCACTTCGATGATTGACACAACTGGGGCTTTTTCCAAGTTCTATGTAGCTTTACTTTACTTTCACTCCAGTTCTTTATTAACTTGATATCTATTACATGTTTGAATATTGGAGCTATCTTTCTTGAAAAAATTTAGTATTCATCACCCTTTGGTTTAATGCCAAAAATTCTCATCTGAAATATCTCCATATTTTTATATCAAATGAAACAATGGCCCATTTGATTATTAAGGCCACCCTGGTATCAGTCATGTAAAATATACTTTTAGAAACCATGAACAAAGCTTTTGAATTTGTGAATTTAAATGAAAACTTTTGAATGAAAAAAAATCTGCTGATTTCATCCCAAATAAATTAATATAATCCCCAAGGGTTTGTTTAATGCAATTTTAAGCTAAATATATTCAATACTATGTTGGCACGATGGCTTCCTTTAGCAGTGTTGGAGACTGCATACAAAAAGCATTTAATTATGAATGCCATAATTTGCTCAATTGATGCCTCTGTTTTATCTGCAAAGCATAGATAATTTTTCCTAAATAAATGCAACCATGAAAATAATATTTAAAACAGAAAATAAAAATGTACTTGCTTGATATAAACCAAACACTGCATAGTCAAAATTAACTGCCCTCATGGCAAATAAGTGTCTTGCAAATTCAAATTGCAAAAATATCATCTGTTCATTTAGGAGCAATTTCCCAGATAAGATTTAGAGGATGTATTTTTATAAATAACTTGGGGATTTTAGTGAAGCTGATTTTAAAGTAATATTAAAATTGTACTCATTTGTTTATTTTTAATACTTTTCAGCAAGCCATTACATAATAACCAACAGCACCTGATTTTATGCACAATGAATTCATAATGAATATAAATTTCATTCTCCTCCCCCAAGCCAGAGTTTATTCCAAAGACAGAGCTTATTGTCTCAAAAGGAGTTCCCCAATGGAAAAGATAATTAAAGTAGAGAATATTTGGAAATTTCAGGCCTCATTTCTTTTTGTCTTGAATGAATCCATGTTATTGACTCTCATAATTGTTCAAGTTTGCACTTCTATGTTTTTCTTTTCCTTTTTTTTAAAAATTCACTTATTTTAAAAAAAAAAAAAAATTCACTTATTTTTATTGAAGTATAATTTACTTACAATGTTGTGTTAGTTTTGGGTGTACAGCAGAGTAGTTCAGTTATACATACATATGTATGTTTTTTCATATTCTTTTCCCTTATAAGTTATTACAAAATATTGAGTTCCCTGTGCTATACAGTAGGTCCTTGTTGGTTATTTATTTTATATATCGTAGTGTGTATATGTTGATCCCAAACTCCTAAATTATCCCTCCCCCAGCTTTCCCCTTTGATAACCATAAATTTGTTTTGTATGTCTGTGGGTCTATTTCTGTGTTGTATGTAAGTTCATTTGTATCTCTTTTTTTTTAGATTCCACATGTAAGCAATATTATATGATATTTGTCTTTCTCTGTCTGGCTTACTTAGTATGATAATCTCTAGCTCCATCCATGATGCTGCAAATTACATTATTTCATTCTTTTTTAGAGTTGAGTAGTATTCCATTGTATAAACATCTTCTTTATCCATTCATCTGCTGATGGACATTTAGGTCACTTCCATGTCTTGGCTATTTTAAATAGTGCTTCAGTGAACATTGGGGTGCATGTATCTTTTCGAATTATGGTTTTCTCTAGATACATGCCCAGGAGTGGGATTGCAGGATCATATGGTAGCTCTACTTTTAGTTTTTTTAAGGAACCTCCATACTGTGTTCCTTAGTGGCTGTACCAATTTACATTCCCACCAACAGTGTAGGAGGGTTCCCTTTTCTCCACACCCTCTCCAGCATTTATTTATAGTTTTTGGTGATGGCCATTCTAACCAGTGTAAGGTGACACCTCATTGTAGTTTGTTTCGCACAGGCTCAGCGGCCATGGCTCAGGGGCCCAGCCACTCCGCGGCATGTGGGATCTTCCCAGACCGAGGCACGAACCCGTGTCCCCTGCATCGGCAGGCAGACTCTCAACCACTGCGCCACCAGGGAAGCCCCTCATTGCAGTTTTGATTTGCATTTCTCTAGTAACTAGTGATGTTGAGCATCTTTTCATGTGCCTTTTGGCCATCTTGTATGTCTTTGGAGAAATATCTATTTAGGTTTTTTGCCCATTTTTTTGATTGGATTGTTTGTTTTTTGATATTGAATCGTATGAGCTGTTTGTATATTTTGGAGATTAATCCCTTGCCGGTATTACGCCTTTCTATTACATTTCTCACTTTATACCACTACCAGCATGTGGGTCATTTTATGATTATTGTCTTTTTCTCCAACTCTTCAAGGATCTGAGTCAGGTGGTAAACACCGACTGTGGCACACAAACTATAAGGGGGTAAACTCTGTGTAGTAACCATCACAGAAAAGGCCAAGGTGGCATAGACACAGCAGCTAAACTAGTTGTGTGCCTTAAACATGGAAGGAACTGAGAATGAATCTGGTTTGATTTTTACTCAACCAATATTCCCACTTCTACTTACAATAAAATGGACAAGATCTACCCAGGGATGTGTCTGCTTAACAACTCCGGGCTCCCTGGCCCTCTTTTCAAGGCTCAAAACACTTATCTCATAGTTCTGCTATGAATTCTAGTAAGTGTTCAGAAGAACAAAGCTACATGATTACCACTGAGATTACTGTTTATAGAGATTCTCTATAACCTTAAAATACACACCTTCTGTGAGTCTTAAATGAAAGATTTATATAAATAGTTTTCAAAAGCAAGCCAAGAGTTGTTTTCATATTCCTTATACCTATTTTTCAAGTTTATTGAGTTATATGTGCTAATAAATTTAGACTGTAATATCAGGGTAGCGAGACTGTGGTAAAAAGAGCTCCAACTTCAGGATAAGAGACCCTGGGATTGAGTCCCACTTCTGCTGATTATTTTGGGTAAATTACTTACACCCCCACACATTACAGCCTACCTTTGCACCTTGCTTTCCACCATTCCCCTCCATGTTAATTAACCTCTCTAGGTTTGTTCATCATCTGCAAAGTGGAAATAGTAATAGCATATATCTCATAAAGTTGTTATAAGTCTTAAATAAGATAATGGAGATAAAGTACTTATGCTTGGTCCATAATAAAGATCCAATAAGTGTTAGCCATAATTTTCTGTTAGTCAGGGACCCTTATAAAGCAGATAATCTACCTATTTCTCTTGCATAGATCATTTAAACCATCTAAACCTCAGTTTCCTTAACTGTAAAATGGGGATAATAGAACCTATATCAGAGGAATGTTTGGGGGATTAAATGAGATGATACACTTGAAAAAGCACTATAGAATTAAGTGAAAATGAGGTAGAATGAGATATTAAGAAAGACACAGTAGATTTCTTAGAAAAGCAGGCACTTGATTATATTTCTCTGGTTTACCTCCTTCTGTGTCCCCTCAAAAATGACCAACAGATATAAAAAATAAGGAGGAATAAACTATGCCAGCATGGGAAATTAGTAATGGGTGACATTTACATGCCAGTAATTCACATTTCTGCAAGTAAGATTGAAGGCATGCAAGATATATGATTCCCTGAATGTGAAGAAACAACTCTCCAAGGTAGCAAATGAAGAAGACTTAGAAAGTTAAAGACAAGAATCAAAAATATACATAGGGGCAGCAAGGAGGTATCATTGGATCCTATCAAGTGCCACTGGAAGCAGACCAACTGCCAAAAATCAGCAAGCAAGGATCGGGTAACAGACTCACTCCTGACTTACACTTAGGAGAGACATCGTCACAGTTGGTTCCTAATGAGGATGACTGTGACAGATAAAGAATGAGGACACTGCCCCAGTTAACTCCTAGATGCTAACCTCAAATACAGAAAAGAAACATTGGAATAGAGAGAAAAGTCCCTCTTGTGATTGCTGTTAGTTCTGGTCTTCTCCCAACTCTTGATCAGTAGACCAGTGGTTTTCAATTCTTAGTGTGCATCAGAATGACGTGGATGCTTTGTTAAAACATAGATTATTAGACCCCACCCCCAGATATTCTATAGCAGAGCCTGAGAGTTTGCATTTCTAATAAGTTACCGGGAAATTCTAATGCTGCTTGCTGGTCTAGGGACCACACTTTGAGAACTACTGCTCTAGACTCACACTGCCCTTCACAGTAGATACTACTACATGGGACTATTTAAAATAAAATTTAAATTAATAAAATAAATGGCACTGAAAATTTAATTCTTGATTTGTGCCAACTACATTTCAAATACATAAGAACCATATGTGGCTACTACTAACATATTGGTCAGCACAGATACAGAACATTTCTGTCATCACGTGAAATTCTATTGGACAGCCTGCTCTAGACTATAAAATAAAACTTCAGTGAACAGGGCCAGCACCATGCACAACTACAGGAGACATATTTGTGCTATGGGTATGGAGGCCCCTGGAGTTATACAACATAGCACTCCTGGCAGTTAATCTAAGCTTTTCCCTTCTGTCTTCCTATGGATCCTAAAGATGGAAAGAAGGACTCTCCTAATCTCTGACAGAACTCATCTCAGTTCTCCAAAGTAGACAAGCCAAGACCTTCCTCTGCAAGGAAGAGCATGAGGAAAAATAACTAGGTATGTTAAATGATACCTCAAATAATACCTCAAAAAAGGAGCTTGTTCAAAAGAATCAAAACAACGCCATCCTATGAAACAAAATTGCTCTTAAGAAAAAGGAATTTTCCAAAATACTAGTGTCAAAATGGATCTCAACAATATTCAGCAGACTAATGCTGTGTAAAACCAGAATAAGCAGTAATGAAGAGTCAAAGTTATACAATCAGAAAGGCTTCATTTAGTTGAAGGATATTTATGTCAAATTCAAAACTGTAATGGAGGTAAAAAAATACATTAGATCATGAGAAATCCAAGTCAAGTAGAAGACTAACTCAGGACATTCAGTAGATGTCTATAGATGTGTGTAGAGAAAGAAAAATTATAAGAGAAAAGACAAAACAAAAAATCCAAGTGCTCTGATATGCATTTGATATAAGAATTTCAGAAGTAAAAGCATAACAGTAATTTTTTAAAAGCATCAATACAAGAGAAAATAGAAGAAAACTTTCCTAAGCTAAAGAAAGTCTTAAATAATAAATCACAGAAGATTTACTGAATATAGGTAAAATTTCTAAAAGAAGTCGATTTCTGGGAAATTTCTGAAATTTCATCATTTCAAGGATAAGGGGGAAGTCCTAAAAGAATCCGGTAGACATTACTAAAACAAAATAGGTTACCTGCGAAGGAATAAAAATTACTCTGATATCAGACAGTCCTCAACTTTAAGCACTCAGAATACAATGGAGAAGTATCTCTAGAATTTTTAGAGAAATGGGTTAGGACTCCAGATTCAAGAAATATGTGCCCAGCCAAGGTGTGCAAGATAGTAAGTCATTTTCAGATACGCATTTTAGAAAACAACCTATCTTTTTTTTTTTTTTTTTTTT